>NW_011485368.1:3155-3469 GCF_000754665.1 Bison bison bison | reverse complement strand
AGTTTCTTTTCTCAATCACATTTTTCATTGCTGTTATAAAGGTCTGTCTTCACATTGGCCTTTTGCAGTTCTGTGGAGTTTTCCTTTTTCTTCTTCTTCTTTTTTATTTATTTATTTTTTTTTAATTTTAATATTTAAATGTTTTAAACCTATTATTCTTTCTACATTTATTCCTCTGTTTGCTTTTCCTACTGTTCTTTCCTCCTTGCAGTTAACCTTTAATAAATACATCTTCTTTATCTACCTCTATTTAACTCTGCATTTCTATTCTTTTCCTTCTTTTTCTCACCATATTTGTTAGTTTTGTTTTCATT
>NW_011485368.1:0-332 GCF_000754665.1 Bison bison bison | reverse complement strand
TTTGACAGAGGAGGAAAGGATATACAATGGGGCAAAGAGAGCCTATTCAATAAGTGGTGCTGGGAAAACTGGACACCTACATGTAAAACAATGAAAGTAGAATACTTCCTAGCACCATACACAAAGACAAACTCAGAATGGATTAAAGACCTAAATGTAAGACAAGAAACTATAAACCCCTTAGAGGAAATCATAGGCAGAACACTCAACATAAATCAAAGCAAGATCCTCTATGACCCACGTCCTAGATTAATGGAAATAAAAACAAAAGTAAACAAGTGGGACCTGATTAAACCTAAAAGCTTTTGCACAGCAAAGGAAACTATAAACAA
>NW_011485367.1:14426-16142 GCF_000754665.1 Bison bison bison | reverse complement strand
ATTAGAGACTAGCAAGGGGTTCTGTTCCATCTTTACCTTCAAAACTCACCTTAGATCCTCCTGCCTTTGCCTTACCTTCTTTTATTGCTTCTAATAACTTAAGCCTGGTGACAGAGGATGAGATGGTTAAATGGCTTCACCAATGCAATGGATGTGAACTTGGGCAAACTCCAGGAGATGGTGAGGGACAGGGAAGCCTGGTGTGCTGCAGTCCATGGGGTTGCAAAGAATCGGACACGACTTGGTGACTGAACAACAAGGAACAATCTTAAACCACTCTCCAGCTAAGCACACGTGAAGCCGTATACATATAATGTGTGTGCACATGCAATTAATTGCTCAGTTGTGTCCAATTGTTTGCAGCTCCATGGACTGTAGCCTGCCAGGCTCCTCTGTCCATTGAGTTCTTCAGGCAGGAGTACTGGAGCGGGTTGCCATTTCCTACTCCAGGGTATCTTCCCAACTCAGGGATCGAACCTGCATCTCTTGCATCTCCTACATTGGCAGGTGGATTCTTTACCATTGCTCCACCTGGGCCCAATTCTCTGTTTCTCACTATTCCCATAAGCTCTTTATCCACGTCCCTCTGGGTCTTTGGAACTCCACCTCATTACTGCTGCTCAGCAAGCCTTTCCTGACTTTTCCCTGCCATAAAGATTGAGTTAGAGACCTCACCTCTATGTTTATCCCCATCATAGCTCCTAATAGTGTGTTGTAATTACATATCTTCTGACCGGTTTTCACTTTATGCTGTAAGCCCCTTCTGTGTGGGGGACACATTGCTAGTTATAAGTACATTAGTTTTTTGAATATTATATTCACCTGGTTTAGAGCCCGGGTACAAGAACATACAGGTACATGAGCCCATGGTGTGGTCTCTTTCTGTCATTAAGGAGAGTTGGGGGCCAGCTCTCCTTAAAAGATACAGTGTTGATTCAGTGACAAGTCAGTATGGTATGATTGTTGATAGTGCCATACGAGTCATTGGTAGCTGAGACAGTTAAGGAAAGCTTATTGGAAGAAGTGGAACCTAGCTGAGTAGTAAGGGAATGTGGTATCCCGTATGAGAAGATAAATAGGTGGGAGGAGAACTAATGTATGGAAGAAAGTATCACAGCAGAAGGGAATGGTAGAGGTAGGACTTGGAGAAGTACTTGAAGTGGGAAATGTGAAGAAGATTCAGTACAAAGACAATTTAAGCAGGGAAACAAGAAATGCTGAGAAAATCATTCAAAAGGAACACCAAGATACAATAAGAAGACTACTAAAGGAGGAAGAGAGAGAGTCCATAGGGGCACATTGTGAACCAGTCAGGCACATGAAATATACGCACTCTTAGACATTTGTGGCCTGACGCAAGGCCCCGTCGTAAGTGGTGGCCAGCAGGAACTTAGCTTCCTTATTCCTCTTGAGCTGCTGGATCTAAGTGGTCTGCTACTTCCTGGTAAGGTGTAGCACCTTTCCTCCTTTAGTATAAGTGCTTTCATTTAAGCTTTCTTTTCATTTATGAGTTTATTTGCTGGACCTGCATGCTGGGAATATGACTTCCAACTACGTATTTATAAAATTCCAATCCAACCAACAGGACTTGGATGGTCCCTTAGAGTCAATTTTAATGAAAATTTTGCCTTCTGTTATGGTGAGAAAGAAATCCTGGTGTTAAGTATTTAAGTATTTACTAGTTGGAATTATAGATTATTTCAGAGTTCTACCATG
>NW_011485367.1:8848-12792 GCF_000754665.1 Bison bison bison | reverse complement strand
ATTAGTTTTAAAAGTTTTGCAATAGGGGGACTTAAAACTAATTTTGGTTGAGTTTTCTACTTAAAATGTAAAGTTATGGGTAAACCAGTATTTTAGAATGACTTATACCTTAGAATCATTTTTATTTTTGTAGCACTATAAATAAGTGTTACATTTTGTGTCTTAATGGCTATCCCACCTGTTATTTGGTTACCTAGCAAAGTGCCTGCTGGTCCTGCACTTTAGCTTATTCACATCACAACCTTTCCTTTTTCCCAATCTGGTATTATTTTAAACCTTATATTCTGCAAGTTAAAAATCTTAAAATCCATCCCACACACCCAAAATCCCACGTATACAATTGTAAGACAGTTTCACCCTGAGAACTGTTGCTGAGGAAAAATTATATGCCCCTTGATTCTGTTTTGATTTTTAGTTAATTTTCAAGTTGCAGAGAAGTCATAGACCATTTTAAGTGTCTTTTTTTTCCTACAAACTACAGCAAGAGTTAAAATTTGTCATAGACCATTTTAAGTGTCTTTTTTGTCCTAGAAACTACAGCAAGAGTTAAAATTTATTAATAGTTTAATTAAAAATGGTATGGGCATATTCTCAGATGTGTTAATCTGTATGTTTGATCCTAGTAGTCTAGTATATATACAAGTAAACCGTGCAGTCTTATTTTATAAAATATTACAGCTTCACAACATATTAAAAATTGATTTCTTTTTTTCATTGACAGATCATGATCAGGAGCATTTTTTTGTTTCTGGATAGGACTTATGTTCTTCAGAATTCAATGCTACCATCCATTTGGTAAGGATGCAAGAAAAAAAATTATGAAAAGATTTGTTAACAAATCATAGTCAAATCTTAATTACACTAATAGAAGAGAGTAAGTAATACAGGGAATAGTCTAAAAACTCACATTTAGCTTCTAGACTTGTATTTATAGCAGTTTTACCTTCTTCTTTATGAAGAAGTTTTTTTGTTAGCCGAAAGGATTGAAGTTTGCTCTGGACTGTTTGAATATGCATCATTTTGTTGCCGATCAAGAGTTCACTCATTATCTTTTAACATTATTAGGGAAAATTCCATGTATACACAAAAATAGAAGAGTATAATGAGCTGTTGCCCCCACCATGTGCCTAGCGTTTACCTACAGCAATTATCAGAATTCACTGATTTTTGAGTACTGAAGGCAGATGACAAATGAGCAATTAAGCCTTCATTACGAGTACAGTGAAGACCATTTTATAGCTTTGAACTAATTTTCTCTCTTGATTTGACCAAGGAAGAAATCCACCAAAGGAAATAAATCAATAAAACTTAGTTATAGAGGAAGATGGGAATTTAGCTTCAGTTCTCATTAAAGACAATGAGTTTCCTGTATGCTTTAATCTAATAATATTATTTAAAATTAAATATGTGGGTTTTGTACTTTTACAGTTGTTGCTTCAAAGCCTGGAACCCTAATTAACATGTGGTGAGGGACTTCCCTGGTGGTCCAGTGGCTAAGACTCTGCGCTCCCAATGCAGGGGACCTGGGTTTGATCCCTGGACAAGGAGCTAGATCCCACATGCAGCAACTAAGACCCAGTGCAGCCAAATTAAAATAAATAAATGATTAAAAAACAAAATAAAACATGTGGTGAGAAGTCAAGCAAGCTTCTCCAGAAGTGGTATTGTTTTAAATTAATTTAGATTTTGTGTATTTTTTTTATTTTAGGGACATGGGACTGGAGTTATTTAGGGCTCATATTATAAGTGATCAGAAAGTCCAGAATAAGACAATTGATGGCATTCTTCTTTTGATTGAGAGGGAGAGGAATGGTGAAGCAATCGATAGAAGTTTACTCCGAAGCCTTCTAAGCATGCTCTCTGATTTGCAAGTAAGTTAACTACTTCACTTACTACAGAACTGGTTGCTATACCTAGTCTGATGTTTAAAAAACAAACACAGAATTTCCTGGCGGTCCAGTTGTTAGAACTCCATGCTCTCACTGCTGAGGGGCCTGGGTTCAATCCCTGTTCAGGGAACCAAGATCCCGCAAACCCCGTGGTGTGGCCAAAAAAACTTTAAAAAAGCCAGACTCATAATGCTATTCACATAGAGGGCTTTCAGTAAACATTTATTGAATAATTGAGCTTCTTTGTTACCCCCTCCCAGATTTATCAGGATTCTTTTGAACAACGATTTTTGGAAGAAACTAACCGACTGTACGCAGCTGAAGGCCAAAAATTAATGCAGGAAAGAGAGGTATTTAAAAATCATGATGAATAAATCCACTGTGTCTCATAATAGTCCCTACTTTATAGAACGTAAGCTGCCCTTTCATTTATCTTCTAGATGTTATGCTGCTATAATTTTACATGTGATTTTATATATGATTCAACCCTGTCACATTTGACAGGGCTACTCCCAGGATCTTTTGGACTTGACATTTACTAAATGATTTATGGGGAGGAAAACAATATATGAAAAACTTATCTTTATAGGTTCCTGAATACCTTCACCATGTTAATAAACGTCTAGAAGAAGAAGCAGACAGACTTATTACGTACTTAGATCAGACCACCCAGTAAGTATTACACGCTCAGCCTAATAGCCTTAAACCTGTGCTGTGGAATCACTTAAGGCACTTTGGGCATCCCCAAGTGTTAGTAAGTATTTTCAGGTAAAACTTGAGACTTTAACAGTTGTTTTCATAATGCAAACTTCAGGTTGTTATTTTCCCTACTTAATTAGTTTAGTCAAGGGTTTGATTATTGGTTGTCCATATGTGTTTAGCATGTAATTAAAGAATAGTATTAGAAGCTAATGTGATCTTTGAAATCTTCAGGCTGATTAAAATTCAGCGAGTGTTCATAGGAGAAAGTATTTCTCTGCTTTCCTAAATATTACCAGCCAAGGAATTCCTATAAGCAGATAGATAAATACTTCCTAGTAAAAGCAGAGACGTTTAGGAAAAGCCAGCCATGGCAAGACCTTTTAAATATTTATTTTGTGATATACCAAAATTCTGAAATACACAGTGTTTTCCTTCTAGGCATAAAGTAGAGTAACTCTGAGCACAATAAATTTATACAGAAGAGTAGGAATATTGAAATAAAGTGAGCTAGTTAAATTTTTTATCCCCCAAGAGAGACTAAATTTTCAGCAAAATCAAATGTCTAGTTCTAAACTTTTTTTTTCCTTATAGGAAGTCATTAATTGCTACTGTGGAAAAACAACTTCTAGGAGAACACTTAACAGCGATTCTTCAGAAAGGTAATTGGCAATTTACAAATAAGAGATTACTTTTAAAATAGTAGCAAATAAGTTGAAACATTTTTAAAGCTTGCCTTTTTAAAGGTTTGATAGCAGATTACTGCATTCCTGAGGTAGGACACAAGGCTTTGTCCCTATTCATCACAGTAAACTTTCAGGAGGTGCCTCTTTCCTTAACTTTAAAGATACAAGAAGTGAGATGAGAGGAGTCTTAACCAACTCCAGTAAAGAAACAGTAGGAATTTGGGGATTCTTAATTTAATTTTTAAGGAATAATAATAAGGAAATAGTAAATATTAAGTATTTAATATTAAATTAAGTATATAAATATTAAGTGTATTAAATATTAAATAATAAGGAAATGCATTCCTTTTTGCACTAAAGTGTTTTGTTTCTAGCATATAAAACCAAGCATTTCTATTAATCCTAAGTGATATATGAGTATACCCTGAATTTTACTTTAACAGTGTTACAAATAGGCAAAAGTCTTACCTTTCTCTCTAGCCATCTTTTGTATAAAATATCTTAGAACTTTAATGCAGTTATACTTTTATTTCATTCTGAAAATCAAATACTTTAGGACTTCATTTAAACTTGGCCTGCTACTGCTAAGTCACTTCAGTCGTGTCCGACTCTGTGCAACCCCATAGACAGCAGCCCACCAGGCTCTGCCGTCCCTGGGATTCTCCAGGCA
>NW_011485367.1:4370-5713 GCF_000754665.1 Bison bison bison | reverse complement strand
ATCAATGCTGTCCAAACTTAAACACGGTATGTTTGTCATTCTCCTGGTCCTTTTCTTCTTTAATTTCTGACAGAAAATATTAGCTTAATTTCTACTCTTTTCAGTCAATTGCCTCTTTTGTCAGTCGTTGTAAGTTCATATGATTAAAAACGTAAATTGAGTAAGCTCATGAGGTTTCCAACCTATTTACATATGGAGAGCTGTCGTGATTTTTTAAAAAATAAAACATTGTTCTTGTTTTTATCATTTGTATAAAATTTCCCATTTATCTTGTGCCTAAAAAGTAGATAAAGTTACTACAGGATTAAGATTTGACTCTGATTTAGTGGGGCATACACTTTGGGGTAAGGCTTTTTTTATTCTTATGAATACTTACAGACCATATTTCATCCTAAAGTATGTTTTACATTTCATGTTTTCAATTCTAAATTCTTTGTTTGTAACCACTTTAAAATATTGTAAATGTACAAACATCTTTACTAGAATGTGGAGCTGCTTTCACCAGCAAACTTGAAGGAATGTTTAAAGACATGGAACTTTCTAAAGACATCATGATTCAGTTCAAACAGGTAAAAGTGAGTTAAACTCTTAATTCCTCCAACTTAAATGTATTTAGTTATCTTCTTATTTTGGTTTGTACTGAAGAGGATAAGTAGAAACTTGTATTTGTTATAAATACTTCATAGCAACTTAGATGATAGTCACAGTAGAAGAAAATAATCACCAATGAAATGTAAGTGTATTTGACCTACTTCAAAATGTATTCTCAATATACTCCCAAAATAACACAAAAATAGAGATGAAATGTATTGAGCAGAAGAAGTCAGGACAGGAAAGGCTGTAGCTAGTGAAAACAGGGCTTCTAGCATCTTTTGATGTATCAAAAGATGAGTCTATAGACAAATAGATGGAAGGATGAGTGAGGGAACGGGACATGAGGAAAGATAAGTAGATGGATGGAGGAACCAATGGATGGAAAACAAGGTTAATGATAGACAAAAGGTGAGTGGATGGGATGGTTTGTGAAAGGGTAGATAGGTTGGTGAATGGTTGCTAAACACCAGTGACTGGCATGTGTTGGTGGGATTTGCCTTTTTCCTTTGTGGAATAGGAGTGTGGTCTGTTGCTAGGAAAGAGGTAGAGGGAATAGGATGAGTTTGGAATAATTGATGAGTTTGGAAAAGAAATAGGGGAGGGCTTATTACGCATATGTAGAAGACTGAAACATGGAGAAGGAAATGGTAGCCCACTCCCGTACTCTTGCCTGGAAAATCCCATGGACAGAGGAGCCTGGTAGGCTGCAGTCCATGGGGTCGCGAAGAGTCAGACATGACTGAGCGACT
>NW_011485367.1:0-352 GCF_000754665.1 Bison bison bison | reverse complement strand
TACCGTTTCTTTCATCTGAATTTGATTGATCTTTATCCTGAAAAGTTTGTGCTTTTCAAGCACAAACTTTTCAGGATAAAGATCAATCAAATTCAGATGAAAGAAACGGTACTTTTTTTTTGCATTCTCATCCTGATGTACTGGAATTATATGTGTTCACAGTAAAGATTTATAAAGAAGATTTTAGCATAGAATACCACCAGCATCCTTAATATTATCTGGGCCTGTATCTAGCTCAGTGTATTTCAGTATTTGATTTTGCAGGGTTTTGCAGGGGGTAGGGGAGAAGGCAGTGGCATCCCACTCCAGTGTTCTTGCCTGGAGAATTCCAGGGATGGCAGAGCCTGGTGGG
>NW_011485366.1:13456-14033 GCF_000754665.1 Bison bison bison | reverse complement strand
AAAAACAGTGTAACAAATATTAGTAATTTTGCCACTACTAAGTAGATAGGAAAGAATGGGGAGTAGTAGTTACTAGAGGCAATAGATGAGAACATAAACGTAGTAAATGCCAGTCATGTACCAGTCACTCTGCTAGCCACTTTTTAAAAAAATATTTTATAGCTGTGTGGCTTTTTATTTTATTTTTATTTTTTGGCTGCACTACGCAGCATGTGGGATCTTATTTCCCTGACTAGGGATTGAACCCTTGGCCCCTGCATTATAAGTGCAGAGTCTAAACCACTGGACCACCAAGGAATTCCTTAGCTACTTAAAAAAAATTTATAGAGATTTAATTGACACACAATAAACAGGTCATAATTAAAGTGTCCATTTTGATAAATTTTGGCATCTTTACACACTCATGAAACCATCACCACAATCAAGATAATATTCATTACCATTCACTCCCCAAAGTTTCTTCATGAACCTTTGACTCTGTGCCCCTCCTCCCTCCCCTCTTCTCCTGCTCCAGGCAATCATTCTTCTGCTTTGTGTCACTACTGATTAGTTTCCGTTTTCTAGAATTTTCTATAAA
>NW_011485366.1:12222-13356 GCF_000754665.1 Bison bison bison | reverse complement strand
GACAACTTCGGTGACTCATCTAAGAGTTTACAATAAATATTGACAGTAATCTATCTGTGGATCTTCTCAAGGGTACCTGATGAACCTCTGCAGAGAGGAACTGTTCCTCAGTACTAATGTCAGTTTCTACTCAGAAAAGAGCCAACATTTGCAGAGAATAAATATTTTGTTTGCAGCTTCCTAGGTGGCTCAGTGGTTAAGAATCCACCTGCCAATGCAGGAGAACCAGTTTAGATCCCTGTGTTGGGAAGATCCCCTGGAGAAGGAAATGGCCACCCACTCCAGTATTCTTGCCTGGAAAATCCCAAGGACAGAGGAGCTAGGTGGGCTACAGTCCATGGGATTGGAAAAGAGTTGGACATGACTGAGCAACTAACAACATGTATTTTACTTAGCCTAAAACCTAATGTGAGCATCATAAATGCCTTTGCCTTAAAGATAATTTCTAAGTCTTAGAGAAAGGACCTTATTTTCATTTCAAATCAAAACACGAAGAGGAACGCCTTTCTTTTTAAAAATCTTTATTGAAATATAGTTGATTTACAATGTTGTGTTAGTTTCAGGTGTGCAGCAAAGTGATTCAACTATATATGTATTCTTTAAAATATTCTCTTCCACTATAGGAAGAATCCTTTTCTGATCTCTCCCTCAAACCCCTGCTACCCAACACCACTTCATTCTTCAAGTAAGAGTATATCCCCAGAGGAAGGATAAAATAATTTTCTGCTGCCCTGAATCTCCATCTTTGTGAAGAAGAACAGGAAACAATTAGCTCTTTTCAATTTATTGTTGTTGTTAGTGGACATGGAGCTGCCTATATTCCCATAAATTTTTGAGCTGCAGGTGCTCTGAGATGAAATCTGAATTTATTTATTTTTTGCCCATAAATTAACCTGGAAAGTTCTATCCCAAGTTAGTGGCTGTTGTTTATATTAAATCTTTGCAAAACCTGGTTGCCAAAAGAAGGAGAAGAAGGAGGAAGAGGAGGAGGAGACATGGAGCAGGAGAGGGAATCTATCATTTATCTACCTTAGAATCTAGGAAAACAAACAATTGATATCCCCCTTTTTGTGAACAGAATTAATTAATCCTCAGCTTTTGTGTATGTTTTTGTTCTTGTCTTTAAATTTCCGG
>NW_011485366.1:9799-11225 GCF_000754665.1 Bison bison bison | reverse complement strand
TATAGGCCATCCCCAGAAATGACTGAATGTGTCAGCTCAGGGAGAAGCAGAAGCCTGGAGAAATGAAAAACTGCCCTGAGTTTCACTGACACAGATGTCTGAGGCTGGCAGGGAGCCTAAAATAGAGGAGTTATTAAGTGCTGCTACGTTCGCTTGTGGAATGAGAAGTGCAAGCCAGTGGAATTCCCTTTGCCGGAGGTGTTCTAGGAGAGATTATATAACCTTCTCTCTGGAGTTACTACAGTGATATGCATCTAAATAGACTGGTTTATACTATGGTTCTAGACTTTGGATCACAGAGCTCTTGGAGGGTAGTGAGTGGGATGGTGCTGGAGAAGTTGCCTAGACTTATAAGCCCAATAAATGTTATAGAGAGATTGAATAAATGATAAACCTTTCACATACATATCTTCTCATTCTTCAAATGCATCTAGATGCTATTATAAGATAAGACCATTGTGCTGAATTTATAGGGGATTTTTTTGGTCACTATGCATTTTCTCATTCAACAGATAGCAAAAGTCCACAACTTTTCTTATGCTCATATTCTAAAAGACAAAGCCTTTAGACTATACAATTATCAAAATTTCCTTATGCAAAAGAAAATTTTCTCACTCAGAAATGAATTTCTGTATACTTTTACATAACCCACTTTCATCCCTGAAATAGCAAAGACATCATTCAGGGATCTTCACGTCCAAAAAAGGCAGAACAAATTGGAGAGAGTTCTGAAAAGTGCAGTGCCATGATTAAATAAAAGATCGATTACAGAGACTCCTTACAAAAAATAATTGAAGTGGACATGAGTCTGAATAAGCACCAGCAGGGAGATAAACAGTGGGGGTTTATAAACACCCTCTCACAGAGAGGGTGAGAGCATCATGATTACCTAGGAGATGTAAGTGCCAAGAGTATAGAAGTCTTATTTTGCTGCATGGGAGCTAAAGTAGGCTATCTGGGATTAAAGTAAGGAAGAACAGGAAGTTTGCATTTCCTACTGGTACTTCCTGTTTCACAGTGATCATGACACAGTGAAATTCAGAATAGAAAAGTTAAGAAATAAATCCATTCTGCATTCAATATTTTGAAAGGAGAACCATAGAAAAGCTGTGGATTTCAAGGAGAAAACCAAAGAGTTTATACATTCAATAACTTACAAGATGTTGAAAAACTATTTTAAAACAACTTGTTGGAAGACAAATGTATGCCAGAGTTCAAAAATTATCACGTGCTTGGAAAAGAAAGTCCTGTATGGCTTGCTGGGCTGTGAGAAACTGCCAATGTTATTTTTTAATTGTGTTTTAACCACATAACATAATATTTACCAACTTAACCAGTTTTAAGTGTACAATTCCCTAGTGTTAAGTATATTCATGTGGTCGTGAAACAGATCTCCCAAAACAGATCCCAAAACAGATCTCCTTTC
>NW_011485366.1:7168-9699 GCF_000754665.1 Bison bison bison | reverse complement strand
TCTGGGGTCGCACAGAGTCGGACACAACTGAAGCGACTTAGCAGCAGCAGCAGCAGCATGACTGTATAGGGAAGTCACCAACTTCATAAATTTCCATAGATATGCTACTTTTATCTAATCTAACATCCATGTTCCATTTTGCACTATTTTTGGCTTACCTCGTAACACACTTTATAGTATTTCCCTTCCTCCAGGGCAGAATTTAGTCTAGGATCAGGTATTGTATATGGTTGTCTTGATTTTTAGCCTCTTTTAATCTGGAACATTCCACAGGCTGTCTAGATTTTATATGACATTAACATTTTCAGCATTTCTTTCTGGGGGAGATTTTGTCTGATCCATAACCAGATTCATGCTGTGCATTCTAGGCTTGAACGCTACATCAGTGCTGTAATCTTCTCAGGGCATCACACTGAAGGCACACAGTGTTCATCTGTCCATCAATAGTGAAGTTAACGCCCATCACCTGACCAAATAGTTGTCCAGTTTCCTCACTATATAATTACTACTTTCCCCCTTGCAACTAGTAAGCAGTCTGTATGAAGACATTCTAATTCCATGCAAATATCCTGCTCCTCACCAAAATTTCCACCTAGATTTAGCATCCATTGATTTTCATTTTATCCAATATTCATTATGATGCTGACAAAATACTAACTTTTCAACTCCAGCACCTTGTCCACATTTCCCAGATAGCATTTAGTATTCGACTCTTGGCAACAGCCATCCCTTCTCCCTGGTTATTTATTATTGATAGGACCTCATCATTTCCTAGTTTTTCCACAATGGTTTATAATTATTACTTAACTATCATTATGCTCAGATTGTCCCAGATTTGGCCAGTGGGAGCTCATCCAAGTCAGCTTCTGTGTTCTTGTGACACGTTCCCTTTATTTTTTGAGCACTTCATTGCTTTCTGTCACGACAAAATGTCCCAGGCTCATCTTGTACCTTCTCTGTCCTCACCTCAAAATCAAACATTTCTCTCTGTTGTCTTAATTCCCATAGGCGGAGATTGATGTAGAGACCAAGGTCTTGGCTCAGATTTCCAGTATTTATTACCATGCAAATCATTAGTTTATAAGTGTAAGTCTACATGGTGAAATAGTGCTAAACAGCTATTTGGAGAATTACTGGCCTAATATGATTGTATGATTTTTATTCCAAATTATGTCTTAAACATTTGTTTTCTAAGGTAATGCCATGAGTCTGTTGACTGCAATGCAAATCTGAACACAGAATCTGAGAAAGCAGAGCTGCAAGAGCCCTTGGTGATCAGCTATTCTATCACCTCATTTTAAAAATGAAGAAACTGAGTCTCAGACAAAATAAGAGTGTTATCTAAGGTCATAAAATCAGCCAATAGAAGCTATCATCTGATTTTTATCCAGTGCTATTTTCATGACACTACATTTACAGCTATGTTTTCTTTCACCAAAAAGTTAAGAAATGGTAATCATACAATATTTTTAAACCAAAATACTTGAATAAAGGAAATTCCTGTGAATTCTAAGGTTCTACAAGGACTCTAAGAATAGTTAATAATTAATACTTTGGTTCTAGTCTGGGTGAAACTCTCCATCCGGTGGTCAGCATTAAGCACAATTTCTTTAACAACTTTATTAATCGTTTCAAAGAGGAGGGAAGCTATTCATCAGCTTTGCAGCTTTTAGAAAAATAAGCCCAGAGCTAGAATCTTAATTATCTAAGCCCCATACTGGCCTGTCCACTGCTTTTGCCTCCGTTTACCAGACAAAGTTATTGAAACTCAGGGAGCTTAAGTAACTTGTCTAAGATCAATGCATTTTGTAATGACAACAAACGGCATTGGTTTTTTTCTTTTAATCAAAGTAGAGTTGATCTACAATATTATGTTTGTTTCAGGTGTACAACAAAGTGATTCAGTTATATATACAAATATATATGTATATTCTTTTTTTATTCTTTTCCATTATAGTTTACTACAAGATATTGAATATAGTCCCCTGTGCTATATAGTAAACCCTTGTTCATTTTTATACAGTGGTGTGTATCTTTTAACCCCATACTCCCAGTATATCCCTCCTTCTTTCCCCTTGGTAACCATAAGTTTGTTTTTTATGTCTGTGTTTCTGTTTTGTACATAACAAATTCATTTGTACTATTTTGTAGATTCCACATATAAGTAATGTTGTATAATATTTGTCCTTCTCTGCCTCACTTACTTCAGTTAACGTGATCATCTCTACGTCTACCCATGTTGCTTCAAATAGCATTATTTCATTCTCTTTTATGGCGGAGTAGTATTTCAGTCGATATGAGTATCACGTCTTCTTTATTCCTTCATCTGCTGATGGACATTTAGGTTGCTTCCTTGTCTTGGTTATGATAAAGAGCGCTGCAATGCACATTGGGGTGCATGTATCTTTTGGAATTCGAGTTTTCATCTTCTACAGATATAGCATTTGATGCATTTGATATGACACCTGGTGTCTCTAAATCCTTATCCCTATAACTGGTCTGTTGTTCACCTCTGCAACATGAGGGTAGGG
>NW_011485366.1:5176-5953 GCF_000754665.1 Bison bison bison | reverse complement strand
TTATATTATATAACACAAATATAGGGCTTCTGCCAAATATACATTGAGTCTTGTAAGTGTCAGACTTGCAACTACAATATGTCATGATCAACTTGCTTTATGAAAGTATGGCGAACCTTGGAGAATCAGAGCTGAATTGACAGCCAACAAAGAAGTAAAAGACCTTGAGTGTCCTGTAAGAGTATGATAAGCAAATACTATGGCTACATATCATTCACAGGGAGCCCAACCCCCAGGTTAATTTATTTGTGAACCTCACCACTTCTACTGTGCTTCATATTCCACACTTGTGACCAGCAACCTGCGCTCTACCACAAGTGAGTTTCTCCTGTTGGTAAGGGGGAAAGTGGTGCTGGGGAAGTGAAAGTGATGGAGTTCATGTCACAAATACTGATGATGAGTTAGTTAGATTCTACTTCGGAGTGATGATTAACTCTTCACTACCTACAAAGTCTGGTCTCAGACTTGCAGCAAAGGTGGAGTCTGGGTTCTTTGATATAAAGTTAAAGAAAGACAAGCAAAGTCATTTTTTCTCATCAGTAGTGTCCCCATGGAAGGTCTTTCTTGACAGCATACTGCATTTAACACACCTTAAAAGAACTCTGCCCAGATAACTCTCTACAGGTGTCATTTTGTACTAGGCAAAACAAGACTTACTTTTGAAAAAAAGCTTCAGGGATATTGAGATACATGGTAGGGCAGGGTTTGTGGAGATAGTGAAAGTACATAAAAGTAATAAATAAAATGAAGTTCTAAACAAACAGTTCTATAAAAGAA
>NW_011485366.1:4338-5076 GCF_000754665.1 Bison bison bison | reverse complement strand
CCTCAGTCATGTCCGACTCTTTGCAACCCCATGGACTGTAGCCCAGCAGGCTCCTCTGCCCATGGAATTTTCCCGTAAAGAGTACTGGAGTGCGTTGCCATTTCCTCCTTCAGGGGATCTTCCCGACCCAGGGATGAACGCACATAATGTTTGCTATTTCCTCCAACACAAGGGATAGAGGATTAACTGTTCAAAACTGGTCTTTTCCTGTCTTTAGCAAACAAGCCAAAAATTTAAAAAAATTCTACCACCAATAGCCAAAAGAAGCAAGCAAGCAACAAACAAGTAAATAAAAATACTGAATATCTGAGTAGTCTGTCACCAAACAGCAACAGATCCACTGGGTGCTTATTAAACTGTTAAAGTTACACTTTGTCTTGAAAATAGAAGGGAATTTTATGCTCAAATATCACATATTTACAAGTAGAAATTATCTGCAAATTCTTTGTTTATTATATAACTCTTTAGAAAAAAACAGTTGGATAATATAGCCTAGATAGAATTCAGGTCGTTTTTGCATTTACTTCCTTCTGAAACAGTGGTTGTCAAGCCTGGCCATGTATCAGGATCTCCTGAAGATCTTAAAAATATGTTTTCTTGATTTCCATTCATAGTTACTGAATAAAAGACTCAGGTTGAGAGCCAATGCTTCAGTTTGATCCATAGACTCTGACTAGAATGGATCATGTGGTCACCAAGTCATCCTCCTTTGTTATCATGGAATCTTAAGCCCTTTCA
>NW_011485366.1:3805-4238 GCF_000754665.1 Bison bison bison | reverse complement strand
GCCTATGCTCACCCATACCCAGCTACAGATGTTTTCCAAATTGTCACAAGTTTGTCATTTTTCCCCCTCCCTTAAATGTTCCCAAACTAACAGGACATTAAATGAGAAAATGCCTCTCCATAAAATTTGCTTATTTTACTATTTGTCTCCCTCAACATAGCATCCTTCTCATCATTTGTAATGTGCAATCAATCGCATACCCCTGGGAAGGTTGTTCATTGGTCATTTACATGATTAAAGAATGGAGAAAATGAGACACTTCAAAGAATAGAGGTGTTTTAATAACCTCCAATTTGAATCTCTTCTTACTATCTACCCCCTGCTGACATAATATAACGAATATCACTACCTTCACTCTCTGAAAGCTTGGTTCAGATTTCCCCCCGTGTGATGCAGTGTTTTATTTACTAAGGATGCTAGAAATATGTCAGGC
>NW_011485366.1:3317-3705 GCF_000754665.1 Bison bison bison | reverse complement strand
AAACAGTTCTATAAAAGAAAAGGCCAATGAAGAAAACACATTACCAGGGATATCAAGAAATCTCCCATTTTCTCTTTGAACAATGCAGTCAGTCTCCAGATGTATATATCAATGCTGACAAACCTGCATTAAGAGCTCCTAATGACAGCATTAACACAACCTGAAAAAGACATTTAGCATTAATTATATAAAAATTAATCAAATTAATGAATATTGATGAAAATCAGAGCTTTGAGCTGTAAGAACTCAAGCAAATAAAGCTATATGTAGAGACCTGATTAGCATCAAAAAGGAAGCTCCTAGATTAAAAGTGAGAGAAGTAGCTCTAAATTCAAGTTTAAAAACTCATGATCACAAACGAAGGAAGAGCTGTGTATGTTTCTTGATT
>NW_011485366.1:0-307 GCF_000754665.1 Bison bison bison | reverse complement strand
TTTCCCTACTGGATCACTCATACGGGTTCCTCTTAAATGGTGGTATGCCTCAAGGTTCTGCTCTTATCTCCCTCCTATGCTCACTCTACATCATTATTTTTTAAGTATGATTCTGAGATCACTTGGGTCATCATGCCCTAAGATGCTCAGCACAAATGTAAATTTAATTAATCGCCCCTTATAACTTCCCTGGTGGCTCAGATGGTAAAGAATCTACCTGTAATGCAGGACACCCGGGTTCAATCCCTGGGTTGGGAAGATCCCCTGGAGAAGAAAATGGCAACCCACTCCAGTATTCTTGCCTGGA
>NW_011485365.1:23392-23714 GCF_000754665.1 Bison bison bison | reverse complement strand
TCCTTGCAGTCCAAGGGACTCTGAAGAGTCTTTTCCAACACCACAGTTCAAAAGCATCAATTCTTCGGCGCTCAGCTTTCCTTATAGTCCAGCTCTCACACCCATACATGACCACTGGAAAACCTATAGCCTTGACTAGATGGACCTTTGTTGATGAAGTAACGTCTCTGCTTTTTAATATGCTATCTAGGTTGGTCAAAACTTTCTTTCCAAGGAGTTAGAGTCATAATTTCATGGCTGCAATCACCATCTACAGTGATTTTGGAGCCCCCAAAAATAAAGTCAGCCACTGTTTCTACTGTTTCCCCATCTATTTGCCATG
>NW_011485365.1:22933-23292 GCF_000754665.1 Bison bison bison | reverse complement strand
ATATCCTTATAAAAGAGGCCCCAGAGAGCTCTCTCACCCTTTCTATGGTGTCAGGACACAGCAAGAAGACTGCTATCCATAGACCATGAAGCAGGTCCTCTGTTCAGTTCAGTTCAGTTAAGTCATTCAGTCATGTCTGACTCTTTGCGACCCCATGAACCACAGCACACCAGGCCATCCTGTCCATCACCAACTCCTGGAAGTTACCCAAAATCATGTCCATTGAATCAGTGATACCATCCAACCATTTCATCCTCTGTTGTCCCCTTCTCCTCCTGCTTTCAATCTTCCCCAGCATCAGGGTCTTTTCAAATGAGTCAGCACTTCGCATCAGGTGGCCAAAGTATTGGAGTTTCAGC
>NW_011485365.1:22287-22833 GCF_000754665.1 Bison bison bison | reverse complement strand
TAAATACAGAAAAAAATGACATATTCTCTATCAATAATTCTCAATGAGTGGTATACACATATACAAAATATATTTCTTGAAGAAATAATACATTTTATTTCTATATTGGTGATATTTAGTTTTACTTTGTAAAAAGTTAGTTGAAAAGTCTTTTACCAGATATCATAGGATCATTTACAAAGATTTTCCCTATATGCACAGGTTTGCTTTATAGATTTGGCATTAAATCCCATTTTCATTGTTTTAATTATAATATTGAAAAATGTGATAAGATAAATATGCAAAGCAAGATCTATTGGAAAAATAAACATACTGATTTGCTTTGCAATCTGAAGAGGGAAAAAGACTCATATGATCTTGAAAAGGCATTTATAAATAGCCCATGTACTGACAAAAGGAATAGAGGATCAGTCTATATTTAACAGGACAGTCATTAGATTATCAAGTCATGATCACTGGCATTGTTCTATTAATATCAGTGCTAACCCACTGCTCCCATACCCATTCCTGAAAATTCTCAAATATTAAATTCATTTTCTTTCTTTT
>NW_011485365.1:17370-19044 GCF_000754665.1 Bison bison bison | reverse complement strand
ATCCAACTAAATTTTTGTTTTGTCTCTTCCTAGGGAAAATGTTAATATACAACAGACAACCACAGAACACAAACAAATATTTCCTACTCAAAGGGCTGACATGTACCATATGGTATGATGTATAATGTAATATGGGGCTTCCCTGGTGGTTTAGTGGTAAAGTATCTACCTGCCAATGTTGGAGAGGCATGTTTGATCCGTGGGTTGGGAAGATCCCCTGGAGAAGCAAATGGCAACCCACTCCAGTATTCTTGCCTGGTAAATCCCATGGATAGAGGAGCCTGGCGAGCTACAGCCCATGGTATTGCAAAATAGTCGGACATGACTTAGCAACCAAATCACAACAACAACAAATAATGTAATATATGACTAACTGAAAAGAAAACAAAGCAAAATGATTAACTTGTATGCCTTTCCAAAAAATTATTTCTGAAGTAAAGCAAGTTTCTCTCAATATTGCTTGCTGAATACTTACCCTTGGAGTTGATGTTCTTTTGGACTTCAAATCTGGTATAATGGGCACAGGCAACTGAAAAAAAAAAAAGGAAGAAGAAGAAGAAGTGCAAATCATGGGGGAAGAAAGAGAAGACATCATAATTGAAGAAAGATCACTAACTGAAATTCAACTTTGTGATTAAAATAAATGAGTGTTGTTCAAACTGAAAACTAGGACAAAAATATTTCCTTGGTGAGAAAGTTTTTCTTAAAACATCAAAAACAAATCTTGTATTAAATGACTCACATTGTCCAGGATCCTCTGAAGTCTAAAATTACATTTTACTATACAGGGCAAATTTTTATAAAGACTACTTACAGCAGACAATCTGGCTGATCTTCTCTTTGGCTATAAGTTAAAAATAATTATCAGTTAAGAGAATTATGGATACACAAAACTAGAAATATTTATATTGTGGTGAAAATATTTAGTGTAACACTATATATATGTTGTCATTAACAAGTATCGTGAGCTTGATTAGAATGTATCATTGCACTAATAAAAATACAAGTTTTGATTTTTCCCTTCTCTGGACGCTTCATATGCTTAAGAAAAAAATTCCAAATTAAATTTCAATTGCTAGGCTAAATCATCACAATGGCTAGTAACAGTATATTTAGAAATGAAAATAAAGCCCTTTTTGGAAACTGACAAAGCAATTCTTTAGTTAAAATGAAGAAGCTCTCTCCAGATCTTAAACACAATACCATCCCAAGTCCCAAGAAGTTTGGAGTTTTTACTACCTACTATTTATGAGAGATACCACTGGCATACCATATTGGTACTCATATGGTACAAATACACTAACAAGCATTTAGGTTTTAGTTGCTTATGTGTCAATTTTATAAAACAAGTGAATTTTTTCAGACAGACTCTAAAACTAAAGAAACTCACCTCTTGCTTCATATCACCTTGACCTGCAGGCTATACAGGGGAGAAAACCACACAGAAATAAGGTCATTGATATAAATGTATAGATCTGAATATATTGCCTATAGATTGCAGTCTGCAATATAACAGCTTATGACTTTTTCCTGAACTTCTGCTCAAGTAGTCACCCGTTATTGCCTAGTAGCATGCTGTCTCAGTTCAGTTCAGTTCAGTCGCTCAGTCGTGTCTGACTCTTTGAGACCCCATGAATTGCAGCACGCCAGGCCTCCCTGTCCATCACCAACTCC
>NW_011485365.1:13140-14797 GCF_000754665.1 Bison bison bison | reverse complement strand
TAAACGCACCAAGACACAACCAAGCTACGTGAATGGTTAGCAGAAGTGGGAGCCAAACTGGAGTGACAGGCTGTTAGACCAATAAGGGGAGTGACCAGCCCAGGGGGCGTGGCCCACCGACTCTCGAAGCCCTCGAAGGCTGCCTGCTCCAACTGCTGGTGGGGTAGAGGAGCACCTTGACTTAGTGGACACAAAGGTCTGAAGCATAAAGCTGGCGGGAAAGCTGGGATTGTCCTTATCGGTTCTCTTTTCTTTTTTTTCCCTTTATGTAGTAATAACAGGAGAAAGTCACTACACTTGCTTTCTCCACGGTCTACAAAAGTTTCTTCCTGGAAGGAAAGTGCTTTTCAGACAGGACTGGGCCTAGGCACCAGTCTTTCCATTCTACCTTTGGCAGGAGGATATAGATGACATGAGAGGAGTACTCATTCAGAAAGTAGAAAAGAGTGGAGCTGTTTCTCAGGTTGTGGGGACTTTGCGCCACACCAGAATTGTGGTCCTGGCAGGATCAGGGTGCCAAAACGGGGCATCTTTCACAGATGGAGAACCTCAAAACTTGGAACTGTAAGAGCAAGAGGAACCTGAAGGTGGGGACATCTGATAGATACCACTATCCCACTTGGTGAGAGTTCACCAATAATTCAATGGGACTCTGTGTGAGGTAATAACAAAGACTATCTAAAGGAAAAAGGCTGATACAATGGATTATGAATCCAAAGGTGGCATTTAATGAAGGAACTCGGGAAGATACCATACATGAAAGTGTTTAGGGCACAGAGGATAAAGCAATTAAAGCACTCACTTCTGGTGCAAATTTAAGGATGTGCCCCAGACTTAGGAGATTAGGATGAGGCCATTGAGCTGAATCATCAAGTGTAGAGTGCATATGTTCTAAGTCGTTTCAGTCATGTCCGACTCTTTCTGACCCTATGGACTGTAGCCTGCCAGGCTTCTCTGTCCATGGGATTCTTCAGGCAAGAATACTAGAGTGGATACCCATGCCCTCCTCCAGGGTATCTTCCTGACCCAGGGATGTAACATGCATTGGGAGGTGAGTTCTTTACCACTAGCACCACTTGGGAAGCCCCACAAGTGTAAGGTAGAATCTTGTTTTTATTTAAAATTGATATTTTATCATAGAATTAAAAAAAAACTTTAGCTCTTTAAAGTAGTGCATTAAACATTTATCTTTATTATTGAGTTTTGGGGTGTCCCTTATAATTTGTGCCTGAGTGCCCCCTAACCTCACCCTAGTCCTAGTTATCTTTAGGTGGCTTTCTGCTTTAAAAGAGGCTTTGATTTGCTTTCCAAAGGTAGTTAGTGAGCCCTAAAGTTTGTTAGAATGGGAGTGCCGATTGGTGAATAAGGTCCTTGAAGATATATAATGGTCAAAAATGTAGGATTTTGAACCACTTTCTCAGAATGCCTTGGTTTGGTTTTTAGTAACAGCTAATTGGACTGTGAAGAAAGCTGAGCACTGAAGAGTTGATGCTTTTGAACTGTGGTATTGGAGAAGACTCTTGAGAGTCCCTTGGACTGCAAGGAGATCCAGCCAGTCCATTCTGAAGGAGATCAGTCCTGGGATTTCTTTGGAAGGAATGATGCTAAAGCTGAAACTCCAGTACGTTGGCCACCTGATGCGAAGAGTTGACTCATT
>NW_011485365.1:9265-10304 GCF_000754665.1 Bison bison bison | reverse complement strand
CCAAATACTTCTTTGCATTCAATGGGATCTCAAAAATACTGTTTGATTAGTAATAACTATCTTTTTCCATATTAAATTATCTTTAATTTCGGCCTCATCCATTGCTGTTCTAATATGTATTATATTTCTAAAAATTGAAAAAAATTAGAATTATCGTTATGGTAGCAAATAATGAGGAGATTATGTAATTAACATTATGTAATTAAAATTTGTGTTTTACATGCATTGTCAGTTGGTATTTTCAGAGGGCAAAATAAATGGTAAATCTACAGTGAGCCAAAATACATAAATACACTTATTTTTGAGACTTCTATAAAATTGATCTGAGTAATTTGCTAAGATTTCACTTAGCAAAAGTGAAATCTTCCCATAACTTATGTTTATTCACTGTAGGCCAGAGACTAATAAAATAGTGAATTAATGAGTGATCCCTGATATGAAGGATCTGGAAAGTAGGTTTCCAATGGTAAAAGTAATGGAGCTGCTTTCTAGGGAAAATAAAGGAATATAAAACAGTTTTATGTTTTTATTGCAAAATTTCTACTACTTTCAAAGTGATTATTTGAGGGAATGTTATTTTTAGGCTCTCAGACCTTAAAGCTTAAAGGAGGCTGTTGGAAATTTCTAGTTTAATCACTTTGGAATACAGATGAATAAATTCTAATCCAAGGAGTTAAATGACATGCCCAAGATCATCTATCAAATGCACAGTAGGTATGTTTGGTTGTGTACTAAAAAATGTATCTGTGGTTGTGATATTAATAATTATGTAGTTTATGCAGAAATGTTAGTAACTATGAAGTCCATGGAATTCTTCAGGCCAAAATACTGGAGTGGGTAGCCTTTCCCTTCTCTGGGGGATCTTCCCAGTCCAGGGATCAAACCCATGTCTCTCACATTGCAGGCAGATTCTTTACCAACTGAGCTACAAGGGAGCCCAAGAATACTGGAGTGGGTAGCCTATCCCTTTTCCAGTGGATCTTCCTGACCCAGGAATTGAACTGGGGTCTCCTGCATTGCAGGTGGATTCTTTACCAAC
>NW_011485365.1:4463-5499 GCF_000754665.1 Bison bison bison | reverse complement strand
TGATAAGAAATGGGATAGTGAGACCAGACACAATGTGCACATAGTGTCCCAGAATGAAATGTGGCTCTGGAATGCCAAATTAGGTAGTGGAAATACTGTAAGAGGCATATTTCTGATAATAATTGGAATAGAAGTGCCTCAGAGACAGGTAGCAAACATCAGCACTGGAGAGAAGCACTACTTTATAAGCTCACCAACACAAACACATGCCCACTTCTTTTATCCTGGCCAGCACTTAGTGTCTTAAAATGTATTAATTTTCCATATCTTTAGCTATGAATGAAGAACATCTTTATATATGTTTGATGGCCATTTGTATTTTTGTGTGTGAATATTTGACCGTATCCTTTATTTTTCTATTTGATTTTTCTCTTTCATCTTTTGAACTTTTTATAGTGGTAGGTTTATTCCAAACAAAAGATTTAAGTTTTTTATGTAGTCTTATCACTTTTTCTATATAACTTATTGGCTATATTTTTAAAACTTCACCATGCCAAAATTATAAACTTATCCATTTATACTTCTGTCTAGAAATTATGTAGTTTCACTTTTTATATTTGAATATTTATTCAGTCCTCTGGACTTTACTTTTTTAAGAGTGATTGGGGATACAGTTTAGTTTTTCCCAAAATATAAGTCAGTTGTGTCAGCATAGAACTTATCATCTATAAGTGAAGAAACTGAGGTCTAGAACAATGAAGCAACTCATCTAAGATTTTTAAGTAAGTTGAGAATAGAAATCAGGTTTCCGACTTCAACTTTGGGCCTATAATTTTTCAAACAAAGTACACTGATTTATTGTCACCTCTTCTGCTTAATTAAGTACTTTCCTGGTTTGACACTGTTGTGATTTAGTCTAACCTGGTAGAAACTAGATGAAAAACCTTCTTGATTATAAATAATTATCTGCTTGCCACCAGGAGTGTGAATTAGAAAATGATTTATTTCCTTGTATAAGGAAGATCTATACCAGGAACTTCAGGGAGAGAGACCAGCTGTGCTTTAGATTATTTCTTGGCATAAGTTGGAAAGGTAA
>NW_011485365.1:0-362 GCF_000754665.1 Bison bison bison | reverse complement strand
TATTCTTTTTGTTGCAATGGTGAATGGAATTGTTTCCTTAATTTCTCTTTCTGTTTTCTCATTGTTAGTGTATAGGAATGCAAGGGGTTTCTGTATGTTGATTTTATATCCTGCAACTTTACTATATTCCTTGATTAGCTCTAGTAAGTTTCTGGTGGAGTCTTTAGGGTTTTTTATGTAGAGGATCACATCATCTTGAAACAGTGAGGGTTTTACTTCTTCTTTTCCAATATGAATTCCTTTTATTTCTTTTTCTGTTCTGACTGCTGTGGCCAAAACTTTGAAAACTATGTTGAATGGTAGTGGTGAGAGTGGGCACCCTTGTCTTGTTCCTGACTTTAGAGGAAATGCTTTCAATTTTT
>NW_011485364.1:20798-21241 GCF_000754665.1 Bison bison bison | reverse complement strand
ACCCACTCCAGTATTCTGGCCTGGAGAATTCCATGGACTGTATAGTCCATGGGTCACAAAGAGTCAGACACGACTGAGTGACTTTCACTTTCATTGAGATGATCATATGGTTTTTGTCTTTCCTTTTGTTAGTGTGGTATATTGCATCAATTGATTCGCGTGTGTTGAACCATTCTTATGATTGTGGAATGAATCCAACTTAATCACACTGTATGTTTTTTTTATATATGTATTGTTGGGTTCAATTTGATAATATTATGTTGAGGATTTTTGCATCTATATTTATCAGAGATATTGGCCTATAAATTTCTTTTTCTTTTTTTGTAGTATCTTTGTCTGGTTTTGGTATCAGGGTGACTGTGGCCTCATAGAATGAATTTGGGAGTATTCCTTCCTCTTCAATTTTTGGAATAGTTTGAGAAGGATAGGTATAAGTTCTTATT
>NW_011485364.1:15503-17327 GCF_000754665.1 Bison bison bison | reverse complement strand
CCAAGGTAGCCTGCCTTCTCCCTTACCAGCAGTATTCGCTTGAAACTCCTCTCACACACCTGTTGGTGCCCCAACCCATGTGGCATAAGTCTTACCTCTCATCCCACTGCTGTCACCAGTCTAAAGCCATGGGCTGTGCTCTGCCCATATATGCAACAGGTCAGCCATGCTGAGTGATCACAGCCCTTCCAGCTGATTCAACCATGACCCTCAGTGTAGATCCAGCCCGGCTTCCTCTAGAGGACAAATGTGGGGGCCACAGACATGAAGCCCCAGGTCCCTTCAGGGACCTGTGACCCCTTTTTTCAGCAGAAGACCACTTCACTCCAAGGCAGTTCTTTCCTGGCGTAGCCAGCATCCAATGACGGGTCCTTTCCTCCACCGTGGGACACCTCTAACAGGCTCTGCATGTTTCAGCATCTCCCAGAAGGTCTGTGCAGGTTTGCCAGGCCAGTTTTGCAGTTTAAGCCTTCCCTCGGCCCAATTCCACTTTTTCCCCCTCCTTCCACTGATGGTATCCCTAATAACTATCTCACATGCCAAACTCCATTTTGGTTTCTGCCTCTGGAGAACCTAACCTGTGATAGATACCCCTGTGCTGTGTGTCTCATGCCAGCTCCCAGTGGTCCCTGTGGGACTGAGCACTACTTGCCCACAATGGGAACCAACTTGGTAATGCTGCATTTCTTTACTGGCTTCCTTCCTCCCCTCATCCTACTCCCCCACTGCCCATGGTTTCTGAATCTCCTAAAATCCACTTGCTCTCAAGTCCTTGTCTCACGGACAACCTGCACTCAGATACCAGAGTTATTATGAGTTTTTTTTGTTGTTGTTAAATAATGGATTGGCTGCAAAGTTCATTTGGGTTTTTCCATTAAAAACCCAAACAAACTCTTGGGCCAACCCAATACAAGAGTTCCAGCCTTTCTCTGCAGCGTGTATCACTGTGACCATGAGCTCTTCTTGAAATTCTTTCCTCCCTCAACTTGTTTGGTTTCCTGCCCTCTTGCTGCCCGCTACTTTGCCTTCCTTTCTTCCTCTGCCCACCCTGGGATTACAGCTGGGCTTCCTCCTACACCCAACACATCCCAAGAGAATTAAGACAATCCTCTGGGCTTCCCTGGTGGCTCAGAGGTTAAAGTGTCTGCCTGCAATGCAGGAGACCCAGGATCGGGAAGATCCCCTGGAGAAGGGCATGGCAACCCACTCCAGTACTCTTGCCTGGAGAATCCCATGGAGGGAGGAGCCTGGTGGGCTACAGTCCACAGGGTCACAAAGAGTCAGACACGACTGAGCTACTTCACTTTCACTTTCTGAAAGTCAACCATCATTATACAGGGATGACCCACCCTGTCTTTCTCCTGCCCAGATCTCTCTCTTGAGCTCTGGACTCAGATGACCAGCTATCTTCCAGCCATCTCTATGTGGATATCCCACAAATGCTTCAAATCAATATGGCAGAACTAAATCCACCACCTTTTTTTTGTTTTAAGTCAGCTTCCCCTCCTTACAGTCACCTTTTCAGCAGATAATATCACTGTTTGTTCTTCCCAAAGCCAGGAGTCACCCAACCTCCTGGGAGTCACTCAGCCTCCTACACGTCATGCCAGTCCCTCATGAGCACTTGTCTTAGTGCAAACACACCACCTACCTTCCATCAGTCTCTCCATTCCCAGGCTTTGCCCTCTATTAGCATGTGACCTCGAATCTCTCTTAGCCTCAGTTTCTACATCTGTAAAATGGGCTGTTCATCCTAGTACCTATTCTTTTAGAGTTGTTGCGAGGTTTAAAAGATATTGCACATATAAAATGCTTAGAAAAGTA
>NW_011485364.1:14587-14704 GCF_000754665.1 Bison bison bison | reverse complement strand
AAGCCTGAATCTTGCAATTAGGAACTGATGATTTGAGCCACAGTCAGCTCCAGGTCTTGCTTTTGCTCACTGTATAGAGCTTCTCCATCTTCGGCTACAAAGAATATAATCAATCTG
>NW_011485364.1:9133-12640 GCF_000754665.1 Bison bison bison | reverse complement strand
AGGTATTAGTCTGCTCTTAAAAGGGCTTCACAGGTGGCTCAGTGGTAAAGAATCCGCCTGCCGATGCGGGAGACCTGGGTATAATTCCTGGCTCAGGAAGATCCCCTGGAGGAGGAAATGGCAACACACTCCAGTGTTCTTGCTTGGAGAATCCCATGGACAGAGCAGCCTGGCAGGCTATAGTCCATGAGGTCTCAGAGAGTCAGACACAGCTGAGCACACATGCATGGTGCTCTTTAAAATCCAGAATTTCTTATTTCTTGTCATACCTAATTTTGTCCCTGTAATCTTATATTCTTTTACTTAAAGAGGGATCCTAAGACTGTATGAATTTCAGGCCCCACAAAGCCTGGGTCATCTTCTGGTTTCACCCCATGACCCCACACACGTGTACCATCACCCCTGTTCTGGTATCCACGCACCCCACAGACATTTCCACAGCCAGGGGCGCTGTGAGGGAAGAAAGAGCCAAGTAAAAAGGGCTTTGGTTCTATCATGTAATAGAGCTGGGACTTGAAAATCACAGAGGTGAAACGGTGGGGAGAATTCAATCAGCCGACTCCCACTTTGGGGATTGAAGCACAGGAATGTTTGGCAAATAGAAAAAGAGGAAGGGGAGGGAGTGACGGGGTTAAAGACCCAGAGGAGGCTGCAGTTCCGCGCTTGACCACAAGATGGAGGTAAAAGAGTGGTCCCTCCATTCGGTCAAAAACTCATTAAGAGCTAATCAAAGTAAAGCGGGTTTTTCATGTTCCCTACCTGTGCCTTCTCCCCCTTGCCAAGCCTCACTGCACTTACTATTGTTCCATTCTTTTTGGTTAAAGTCGTCACAAATCTGCGTTTTTGTTTGTTAACTCAGCTGTAGCCCATACTTCGTCTTCTAGACATCTTCCCTTGCTCCTTATGGATAAGGATTATGTTCTTATTAACTATTATTAGAAGAATTTTCTGACTCAGAAGTTTCAGGACTTCAAGCTATAGTCTTAGTTCAATAATTGCCTGATTATTTGCTGTTATGCTTGGAACTTTCATTACCTGGCTTCTCTTTTGCATGCATGTCTCCACGCCCCCGAGTCGAAGCTCTGAACAGAGCGCTATCTGCAACGCCAGCCCTCATTCCCGTCTGTCTGAGAGAGATACGGTTCCATCTAGTTTTACTGGGGTCCTGTGAAGGCTGAATGACTC
This sequence comes from Bison bison bison, assembly GCF_000754665.1. Taxonomy (NCBI): domain Eukaryota; kingdom Metazoa; phylum Chordata; class Mammalia; order Artiodactyla; family Bovidae; genus Bison; species Bison bison. The sequence continues at coordinate 11,455 of NW_011485364.1, read as the reverse complement.
CTATGTTAACCATAAAAAAGCAGAGCAACTTGCCTAAGAAAGACAATGATAGAAATAGACAGTCAGGCTTCCTGCAGCCAATTCTACATTTTCTAAACTGGTAATGGCCACTGTCGCCTCCCTACCCTGTAAGATTTTGGCGGTCCTCTAGCTGTTTAGGCCAACACTATTAGTTCAAAACATCACACAGAAAGCATGGGGCAGTGACCAGAACTCACCACCTCTTCGATCTCTTTTGAGAGCTTTGCTGTTGCCGAGGGCCCTGGGCCAGGACATGTACTTGGCATATTGGTGGGGGCTTTTGCTAGAAAACCATGCTAACAATGAGATGGTGGAAGGGTATGACCCAGATACATGAGCTTCTCCAGTAGTCAAGCTACAATGTTTGTCTTTGATGAGTTGTAAGCTTTGTAACCTTTGAGTTGTAACCTATGAGTTGTAACCTTTGATGAGGTTGGAGATCCCACCTGTGTGAGAGGACATAGCAAGGCTGCACCCTTAGTAAATTCCCTCATTCCTTGACTGCCCAAGGATTGACAAATCCCCTGAGACAAGAGGTGCTTTTTCAAAACAAATGGAGGGAGCAGATCCAGAAACATCTTGGCCTGTTTGCCTTGCAGAGTGCCTTTCCAGATCCAGATCTTGGTGCTCTGTTTTGCTTCATAGATGCGTCCTGCTGTGGACAGCAGCTTGGGTTCTCTGACTGGGCAGAATAGGTGACCCAGCTCTGGACAAGGAATTAGGAGACCTAGATTCAGAGGCCAGCTATGTGATGGTGGCATCCCCTTTCAGGAATGAAGGACTTCTTCCTCCCAGCTTAGAGAGCCCCTCCAGCCAAGGCCACGTTTTTCCCAGGTAGCCCACCTCCAGTGACTGATCACCAAGGGGGTCTGAAAGCTCAGCCCTCTCTCCCTACCTTCAGAAGGCTCCAAGTCTCATTCTAGCTTTCCAGCTCCCTGTAGAGTCGGTTAAGGCTTCCTGGAGGATTACTCTGCAGCTCAGTTTCTCTGTCTGGCCACTCTTGCCTTCTCCCCTCCCTTCCTCAGGGCTGGATCCCAAGGGCTCTCCCTAGTCAACCTCTGGCATGTTAAACTCCATCTCTGACTCCTCCTCATGGGGAACTGAGCACGAGGCAGCGACCTTGGGGAAGGCAAACATCTTTTCTGTACCATGTTAGGAGGGTGTCGGAAAGCTCCAGAGCTGTCTTCAGTGTCACTCCTGGGGCTCCCTGGGTGGTCTTTTTCGCATACAGCTCCTACCAGGCCCTGGCAACTAGACCTAGCAAAGAACGCAAAGCTTTGGAAGCCTGAGAACCCAATTGCATACAGAAGTGGCTACTCACTGAGGCAGGCTAGCGGGCAGCGCTGGGATCCTGTAGCTCTCAGTCCAATTCAAAAAGTGCTGCTATATGGTTTTCAAGCTCACCTGCTGAAATTCAAAGGGATGATTTCCCCACTCAGTCTCTCCAGCCAGGAGACAGGCCTGGGAGGTTGTCCACTCCCACTGGAGGTTGTCCACGTTGGCCTTTGCTCTCTCTCTTCCTCCAGGGCACCCTGTCCAATAGAAATCAAATTCAAGCCACCTAGGGAATCTTCCATTTTCTAGGAGCCACACACACAAGAGGTAAAAAGTAACAGATGAAACTGATTGCAATATATTTTACTTAAGCCGATATATCCCAGGGATCATTTCAACATGTATTCAGTACCAAAATAATTAAAGAGGTATTTTCTTTTATTTTTTTAAAGCAAAATCTTTAGCTTCAAGAACAAAGTACATTCTTCTACATTCTTCTCATTTTCTGTTCTTGGCATAAGTTTTCTTTCCAGTGGACCAAAACCTCCTGAATCCCTTTCAGTGTTATCTAAAACTTGAACATCCTCTATTTCAGGATAAAATATCTATTCACAAAGAGCTGTGCAGTTTGATCACCCTTTTTGACTTCAAACCTTTCTTTGCCAAAATTACATAGTACAACACCAATGCTTCCTCTATAATCTTCATCTATGACACCAGCTCCCACAACCCTGAAGTGTTTCACAACCAAACCAGAATGCAGAACTACTGTCCCATAGCACCCAGAAGGAAGAGCTATCTGAATGTTGGTTTGCACAAGGGCTTTGTCCCTCGGTGGTACTGCGTCATCATAGCCCACGGTGTGCATGGACCCCTTGTTTGAGCCGCATGTCGCCCTCATCCACAGGCCAGGCCCACTTGCTAGGGGGAGGGGACTTATGCCTCTTGAGAGCAGGGTGTGGCAGAGTAAGCACACGAGGGAGCAGGGAGAACAAGCAATGAGGTCTTTGCAGTTCTTCTTCTCCA
>NW_011485364.1:3187-6205 GCF_000754665.1 Bison bison bison | reverse complement strand
AAGGCAATGGCACCCCACTCCAGTACTCTTGCCTGGAAAATCCCATGGACGGAGGAGCCTGGTGGGCTGCAGTCCATGGAGTCGCTAAGAGTCAGACACGACTGAGCGACTTCACTTTCACTTTTCACTTGCATGCACTGGAGAAGGAAATGGCGACCCACTCCAGTGTTCTTGCCTGGAGAATCCCAGGGACGGGGGAGCCTGGTTGGCTGCCGTCTATGGGGTCGCACAGAGTCAGACATGACTGAAGCGACTTAGCAGCAGTGGTGCTGCCGAGTCGCACCCAGCAATGTACAAACCATAGCCATGATTGGGTGTTTCTCCTGCCATAAGCCCGAGATGCCACCATTTGAGTTAAAGAAAAGGGGAAGGAAGGCCTTATGAGCAAACACTTCAATGTGCATGGAACAGCTGCAGTCAATAGAGTTAGAGTGCAAGCCACAGTGGAACTCAAAACTCTCTAGTAGCCACATTGGGGAAAAAAAGGAGAAATAACTGAAATGAATTTTAATGATATTTACTTAGCTCAATATAGCAAAATATCAGTTCAACATCTAATCCATTCGAACAGTTATTCATGAGACATTTTACATTCTATCTTGTGTTTGAAGTCTTCAAAATCCAGGGTGTATGTTACAGTAATAGTACATTTCAATTTGGAATAGCTATAGTTCATGCACTCAGTAGCCATATATGATTGCTAGCCACCATATGGGCCAGTGCAGGCCTAGGATGTTTCCAGAAGGAGACTCAAGAAACAGTTAACAGTTTCTTCTCAGGAAGAGAATTAAGGGAATGGGGGATAGATAGTTACCTTTTTTTTTTTTGAAAAGGAAGATTCTTTTATTTTCTTAATAACCAGGCTAGAAACAAATGTTTGTGTGTTCAAAAAAGAAAAATATCTGCTCTGCAGAGAATTAAAGACTTGCCAAAAATCATTTAAATCAATTCACTTGTTGTATTGGTTGACACTATAATCCAAATATGGTTAAAGAAGAGAAATAAATTCATCAAGCTAATCAAGAACCTCCAAAAGACATTTACATTAAATTTCAGACAAGAAATAATCAAGCATGTCTCTAACCTAAATAAAGGCCAGGTTTAATAGAGTAAGGGCTTCCCAGGTGGCACAGTGATAGAACCTGCCTACCAATGCAGGAGACGTAGGAGATGTGGGTTCAATCCCTGGGTCCGGAAGATTCCCCTGGGGAAGGAAATTGTAACCCATTTCAGTATTGTTGCCTGGAAAATTCTATGAATGGAGGAACCTGGAGGTCCATGGGGGTCACAAAGAGTTTCAGACACGATTGAGCCACGCGTGCACGCGCACACATATACACATTAATACAGTAAAATACAAAAGTGAAAATAAAAAGTAAATGCTTACTCTAAAAGAAAAACACCTTGCTCTTAATTGCCTAAGAATTGAGGAAAAAAATCCTAACATATCAAATCTAATTCACTAGGTACCCCTTTTTAACCCCTGCCAATACAAGTTTTTTATTATTCTACATGGCTCTTACAATTCTAACGCTTGTTACCTCAATGATTCACATATACTGGCTCCTCAGTGATGCTTTAGGGCAGTGGTCCCAAACCTTTTTGGCACCAAGATAGTTACCTTTTAACTGTAAACCTTTTTGTACTGCTTGAATGATGTACAAAGTATGTGGACCAAATTTTTTTAATATTTATTTTTTATTAATTTGGCTGTGCCAGGTCTGAGTTGTGGCACACAGGATCTTCGATCTTCGTTGCGTCAAGCAGGAATTTTAGTTTTGGCATGCAAACTCTTATTTGTGGGATCTAATGACCTGACCAGGGATCGAACCTGAGCCCTCTGCACTGGGAGCATGAAGTCTTAGCAACGGGACCACAGGTAAGTTCCCAGTCTACATTTAAAAAAAAAAAGACTTCTTACACTGATATTCCTTTGAGTGATAACTCAGTGTTGGCAAGCAAGAGGAAAAAAAGACATTCTACACAGATAGTGGGACTGTAAGCCCCTACCACTGTTTTTAGAGGAGTTGTTAGGGTTAGTGTTAGGGTTTCCAAAGAAACAGAACCAATGTGGGGCGATTATACATGCCTACACACACACACACACACATATATATATATTCATTTGATAGCCATTGAAATTACATTTAACTGTGTTTTTACTGGTGGCTCAGGTGGTAAAGAATCCGCCTGCAGTGAAGGAGACCTGGGTTCGATCCCTGGGTTGGGAAGATCCCCTGGAGGAGGGCATGGCAACTGACTCAGTATTCTTGCCTGGAGAATCCCCATGGACAGAGGAGCCTGACGGGCTGCAGTCCATGGGGTCTCAAAGAGTCAGACACGACTGAGCAACTAAGCACACACACACACATTACTATATGAGCACTGAACTAATTGCTTTTAATCTTCACAAAAACCTCACGGTAGAAAGTGTCAGGGACTCCGTTTTACAATGTGGATGCTAAGTAAGGCTGTGAGAGGTTCAGAAACTGGCTGGCAAGTAAAAGGTGGGACTGGAGTTGGAGCTGATTCTCTCTGACTTCGAAGGTAGTGGATAAAGATAGGGAGAATGAACACACAGGGGCCAATGAACAAGATTTATTATAAGGAACTGGCTCACATGATTCTGGAGGCCAAGTCCCACGGTGTAAGCTCCGATCCAAGGGCAGAAAACCAGTTTCAGCTCACATCTGGCAGAGAGCAGTTTCTCCCTTTCTCTGTTTTTTTTTGTTGTTGTTGTTGTTCTACTCAGGCCCTCCGTGGATTAGATGAGGCCCACCCACATTGTGGGGAGAGGGGGACCTGCTTTATTCAGTCTGCCAATTCATATGCCAACGTTATTTGGAAATACCCTCACAGAAATGGGCTTCTCTGATAGCTTAGCTGGTAAAGAATCCACCTGCAATGCAGGAGACCCCGGTTTGATTCTTGGGTTGGGAAGATCTGCTGGAGAAGGGATAGGCTACCCACTCCAGTATTCTTAGGCTTCCCTGGTGGCTCAGCTGGTAAAGAATCCTC
>NW_011485364.1:0-528 GCF_000754665.1 Bison bison bison | reverse complement strand
GCCCATCTAAGCCAGACAGCGCAAGGTCCTCTGCAGCCCATGTGGGTCATTCTGCCCCCGCTGTCCACATCAACCACTTTCAGCCCCACTACATTCTTTAGCAGTATCCAGATGGGCTGTAATTATCCAGAGGAATTGTGTCAAAACTGAAGGAGAGTCTCAAGGGAAATGAAGAGCATTCCAAGTGTGTAGTGACACTAGAGAGTATGGTTTTCTCATCCTGTGACAGCTTACTAGGCATCAGGAAGCCAAATCAAAATCTTGGTTCAGAGTCCCCCCTTTTCCCATCTCAGATTTTCTCACTTTCCTTTCCTATCCTCCCACCCCCTCAATCCCTAGCTAAATTAAGGCAGGGGCTAGTAAGCCACTCCAGAGAAGGCGATGGCACCCCACTCCAGTATTCTTGCCTGGAAAATCCCATGGATGGAGGAGCCTGGTAGGCTGCAGTCCATGGGGTCGCTAGGAGTCGGACACAACTGAGTGACTTCACTTTCACTTTTCACTTTCATGCATTGGAGAAGGAAATGG
>NW_011485363.1:20108-20733 GCF_000754665.1 Bison bison bison | reverse complement strand
AGTATAACATTATCATGATCTCTAATGTTTATTACGATTTATTACAATTTTTCAAAATATTATTCTTCTGTTTAACAGGAAATTGATGTTCAGTGAGATATAAAACTTGCCCAAATTTTACGAGCTAAGATTCAAATTCAGGTCTATGTGATCCCAAAGGTATCAATACACCATGATTCTGTTTGAATAATAAAATGCATCAAATAAACATATAATAGAGGAGTGAATATACATGAAAAGAGTAATATTTGAAGGGTGAGTCTCTGAAGTTTCTTGTGGCTATTGAAACAAATCACTACAAACTTGGTGACTTAAAATAGTATAAATTTGTGCCTTCACAGTTTTTGAGTCCAGAAGTCTGAAATTAAGGTCCATGGAGGTCTGCACTCCCATTGGAGGCTCAAGGAGGGAGTCTTTTTCTTTATCTTTTCAGCTTATGGTGGCCAGTATCACTCTAATTGCTCCTCCGACAGTCATTTTGCCTCCTCCTCTTCTGTCTGTCAAATCTCCTTCAGTCTCACTCTTAAAAGGACACTTGTCATTGAATTTAGGGATCATCCTTGTAAGCAAGAATGATAGCCTCATCTCAAGATCTTTAACTTGATTACATCTGCAAATATCCCTT
>NW_011485363.1:18912-20008 GCF_000754665.1 Bison bison bison | reverse complement strand
AAAAAAACTTTTAAATTAATTTGTTTTAATTGGAAGATAATTACTTTATAATATTGTGGTGGCAAACCATACGTCAACATGAATCAGTCACAGGTACACATGTGTCCTCCCCATCCTGAACCCCGCTCCCCACCCCATCCCTCTGGGTTGTCTCAGTGCACCAGCTTTGAGTGCCCTGCTTCATGCATCAAACTTGCACTGGTAATCTGTTTTGCATATAGTAATATACATGCTATTCTCTTAAATAATCCCACCCTCACCTTCGCCCACATAGTCCAAAAGTCTTTTCTTTACATCAGTGTGTCTTTTTTTGCCTTTTAGAAATAATGTTCACAGTTTCCAGGATATAGTGTAGTCATGGATTTGTGTGTGAGGGGGTATCGTTCAGCCTGTGGCTAATGCATTTTTATGGTTAGACTGAGTTGGACCAGGGTGTTTGCCCTGCTTTTCCCAACTGTGGATCCCTGGGGGAGATGGAGTTGTCAGACCATTCTCAAAGGCCTGAAGAGATGGATAGGCCTAATAAGTTTAATAGACAAGGAGTGCATTGAAGCAATGTAACAGGTTATCGCTATGGGCAGAAATCAGCCAATATAAAATCACTGATAGAAAAGTTAAAAGATTCTATAGGAAAAACTAGTTTTGGAGTGAATATTCACCTGGTAGACTCTGTCTTCAAGGGAATTACATTCTAAGCAGCATGACAGTTTATGGAGTAAAGCAAGGGCCTATTATAACAGTTTATCAGATACTGGATGATTTTTTTCATAAAAATCCACAGCAAAAAAATAAATGTTAAGGGATGAAATCTCCCATACTGGGGGAGATACTATGAAGAGCAGAATAAAACTGAACAGCCCTGCTCTCAAGACAAAACTACCCACCCTTCCTCTCTACTTAGCAATAGAGTCCCTTGACCACTATTTTGATTTGGAGTCATTAGGACTAATCTCATCTTGTTCTTTTATCTTTTATATCTCAGGTCCATAGGTATCCCAGCTCTCCTTGTCTCCATAGTCATCTTGTACATCTTAAAAAACCAAACAACTATTTATCAACTCTTAAAAACCATCTACTTTGCATTCTAGATATCAGA
>NW_011485363.1:17487-17861 GCF_000754665.1 Bison bison bison | reverse complement strand
ATAGTGACTCTGCTAATTTTTGTCTATCAACTCTCCCCAGCCCTGCCCCACTGCTGCCATGAACATATCCTCACCTCCATCCACATTGTCTTAGTGTCCATAGTCCATTATTACCTTCAACTTTGTTGCCTCTCCCTTCTTAATCACACATATTTGACAAAATCCCAAGCGTTACTGAAGCGACTTCATAGCAGCAGCAGCAGCAAGCCTGGTTAAATCAAACGTGGTCAGAGAAACTCATGCAATCATGCCAAGTGGTCTCACTTTAAATCCAACATCACCAGCCTCAAATGGATCCTTAAATCTGTGTGGCTATTATGCTGTAATAGCCATTTCCATTAACACCCTCGATGACTATTTCATGCCTCTCCTTT
>NW_011485363.1:14236-16127 GCF_000754665.1 Bison bison bison | reverse complement strand
TTCTGTTGTCTAAGCCACCCAGCCTATGGTATTTTGTTATAGCAGCCCTCATAGCCTAATACAGTTACCAGTCATATCCATCTTGCTAAATCTTAAAGCCCATTCTCAGTCTTCACATAGCTTGGTTTTTAATGAAATTCTGATATAGGTAATTGCTTCTTCCTCCTTGATACAATATTTCCACTTTGTTTTAAGGATATTACAATCTCTAGATTTTCCTTATAACTGGTTTCTCCTTCTCAGTGTCTTTAGTGAATCCCTCTTCCACTTTCCCAATTCTAAACTTTGAACAACTCTAGGGCTCAGTCCTTAGACCCCCTATGCATTCATTATTCATCACTCCCATTACTACCTCTCTTGTCCAAGGTACGATTCCTAGCCTGGATTATAACAATTATCTTCTTAACTTGACTCACCGCTTCTGCATTTGTACTCTGTCCTCCACACTGTAGCCACAGTGATATTTCTAAAGGAGTATGTTATTTCTCTGCTTAAAACCAGTGATTCGTCTCTCTACCAAGGTAAAAACTTTACCATAAGGTCCTTATGATTTTACTCCTGCCCATCTCCCTTACTTCTCCTCTGGCTCTCCCCTTAGCCACTGTACTCACTTGTATTGATCTTTCTGATCTTTTTAAAATTTGCCAGACATGCTCCCACCTGGATATATTTACATTTGCTTTGCCTGGAATGGCCCTTGCCCAGATATCTGCGTGTCTCTCTCCTTAACCTCTTTCAAGAATCTGCTCAAACATCACTTCCCAGTTATGTCTTCCCTGACCATCCTTTTATGCTATCTGCAATACTACTGTTCATGTGCCCTACTTCCCCCCATAGCACTCAAACTGCACATTACTTACTGTACCTCCTTACCACACACACTTGAATGGAAACTCCTTGAAGGCCTGTATTTCTGTCCGACTTGTTTCCCTAACTTCTAACATGGGACTTGGTACATATCTGGGTTTCCATGAGTATTTGTTAAGTAAGTTAATGAATGACTAAATTATATTAATAACACAAAACTGTATCATTTTTCTCTAAACAGCACTGCACAGAGGAGAAAGTTATGATTAAAAAAAAAAAAAACTCTCAAAGTTATTTAGAATTCAAAGGAAGAAAATCTAGAGAATCATGGATAAAAGTCAAGTCCTATAATTGCTGATTTCTGGCTGTGATGCCTTACAGTTTTTATGTTTAAAAAATCCACTTGTTTTAATGGTTTTCATTTGGGTATAAATTGAATAGTTCTTGAATTTTCCTTACCTAAAAAAGGACATTGAGCACCATGTGTGTGGAAAATTGCAGTCTCCAATGAATGAGGAAATAAGAGGGGGCATTCTAAAAGCTAAGATATAATGATATCACCTGCTGAAACAAGACATTTTAAAAACCGCTTTTTATCGACATGATTTTTCTGCATCCTGTAGAGTTTGAAAGCATTTATTTTGAAGTACACATGCTATTATAATTGCCCAGTGTCCAGATAAAGCCTCCCAAAGCTTAATTGTTTCTTAGTAAAGTCCATGAAACCCGCTGTGAAGTGTAAATATGAAAGCTGTTTCTCACTTTTTCATTATGTTACCAGTAAAAACAAAGTGTTAAAAAAGTTTTCTGTGTTTTCCACACTGTTTACTTTATCCTATTATTTTTTTCTGCTTTATGTCAAATGGTTCTTTGGCTTAGTCCTAGCATAGTATCTGGTACAGTATAGGCCCTCAATAAATTTTGAATAAATAAAGAAGTATTCATTAAAAAACGGGGAAGGCGATGGCACCCCACTCCAGTACTCTTACCTGGAAAATCCCATGGACGGAGGGGACTGGTGGGCTGCAGTCCATGGGGTTGCTAGGAGTCGGACACGACTGAGCGACTTCACTTTCACTTTTCA
>NW_011485363.1:11993-14136 GCF_000754665.1 Bison bison bison | reverse complement strand
AAAAAAATTCAGTCTCTTTCACTCATGTTTCTCAAAGGGTAATTTGCAAAGCACCTGCATCAGAATCACTGGGATGCTTTTTTTTAAAAAAATACACATTCCTGTTATCCACCCATGGCATACTGAATAGCATGGAAGCACTGAAACCTGATAAAAGTTATTTTAAGCTGCTATTGTTTGTTGCGCTGTGTGTTATAGGTGCTATGATAAATAACTGAGATGTTTTCTATCCTGTGAAAGAGTGTGACATACAAAGAGAAACAGGGCATGGATAACAGATGACCAAACAAATGGTTAATTGTAGGATGTGGTTAGTGCTATGAAAGAATAGATATGGTGCTTTGATAAATAATAACAGGATGACCTGCTTTTATTGGGTATTCAGGAAAGTTCTTTCTGTGGGGGGAGGGGGGGTAACATTTGAGACATGAAGATATTTAAAACCATAGGACTCCCCTACATTTAGAGGTTGGAAAGAGGAGGAAGGTGAGTAACCTAACCAGGGTATTTGGAAAGTGAACAGAGGCAGGACAAGAGTGTGATGAGCTGTTTCATCTGGACCCTGACAACCTTACATGTTTTCCTGTAGACCACATATGCCAACCTAAAGGATCATGCATAAATATGGATGAAAATAGTACCTATTTCATAGTCAAGAATGCTCAATAAATGTTAAATATTGTCTATTATTTTAACTTAGATTGCTTGGAAAATAGAGACTTTTTAGTTCTTTATTTTTCCATTATTATTTATTTTTGGAGGAATTTCTTACCCGTGTTCTTTGACAATGTTATGATACTCCATCCATCTTTTTCATATTGGTTTTCAAAATCTTGACCTTAAAATCTCTATATGCAAAATAAAGTTGTATCAGCTGATCTTTAAAAGGCTGTTCTAGCTTGTATTCTTCATATTTTTAAGTGTCTTGAAGCCAGAAGCATTACATTGAGAAGGATCTTGACCCCTAAGAGTTTTCAAAAGGAGTTGGAAATTGTACCTTAGGAAAATGACAGCCTGCATTTTGCAAGTCTGTTTTTTTCTTGTTAGAAAATATAATATTCTACATATTTATCTCTAAATTGCTTAGTTTTCACTGGTTAGAAGAAAGTGTTTTATGAATAACACCTTAAGTTAGCCTAGTCATTTCTTCAAAGCCATAATCTCTTGCTTTGAGATTCAATTGTTTGTCTTTGCAAAGGAATAATATCAGATGATGCACTCAAACTTGGTAAAAGTAAACTTTCCACTCAGACTGTCCTGGGTAATTTCTTTGCTGCTAAATTTTCTCCTTGTAATTAGTAATGGTACTAGTTGCAGTAACCTACATGATTGAGATCAGCAGCATAAGATCAAGATGAGAAATAATCCATTTTCTCTGCGTTTAGGTCATAACCCATCTGTAGGCCAACAACAAAAACTACATATGCTTGTTGCTTCTTTTCCCCACAGATTCTCTATGGGATACATCCTGGCTGTAGCAAACCTTCCTGGAATTTTAATTAAGACCTCAGTCACCTATGGTCAGTAACTAAGCTCACTTACAGAGTTGTAAGAAAAGCATGAATTTAGATATACAGGGACCCCTGGAGAAGATATGATCTCTGCACACATAGCCAAGTTAAGACATGCTATTTACTGAGAGACACATTGCTATACCTCAAACTGGTGCCAGGGTACTAAGGTTGTAGTAATTTAACCTGAGTGTCAATTCTCTCATCTGGCAAATAGGAATAATAATGTTGTGAAGTGGGCATTGTTATTATTTTGACATACTTTTTTCATATTTATATAGCCAAACCTTTCAGGTTTTTTCCCCTTAGAATGTTCTTTATTTCATGTGTTATAGGACAATGCCTGATTAGATAAATAAATACTTACCCAACTTGTCTTTTATAGTACTTTTGTCATTTTCTTTTTACATTTATCTTTTAAATCTCCTTGAAATTTATTTTACTCTTTGGTGTGAGGCAGGAACCTAATCCCTCTGTCTTTTCAAACACTTAGCCAGTTGCACAGAGAAGGCGATGGCACCCCACTTCAGTACTCTTGCCTAGAAAATCCCATGGACGGAGGGACCTGGTGGGCTGCAGTCCATGGGGTCGCTAGGAGTCGGACACGACTGAGCGACTTCACTTTCACTTTT
>NW_011485363.1:9848-10310 GCF_000754665.1 Bison bison bison | reverse complement strand
TCTTCTTTAGGTATGTAGTGTGATCACACAATTTAAGTCCAACGTGTGCACTAAGTTGCTTCAGTTGTGTCTGACTCTTTGTGATCCTGTGGACGGTAGCCCACCAGGCTCCAGGGCACTTTAAAGAGTGAAAGAGGGTAGGACAAATATGTAGGGCAGCAGCTCCATGTTGGGAGTCTGACAACCTTGAATGGCTCCACATAGACAAGACTCAAACACAGACTGGCCTAACTCTTGTTGAAAATGCCCTGCTAAAATGGAAGCCTTGTGAAGTCATTTCTCAATGGACTCCCGACCTTGCAAGAGGCGGCTGAGAAGCAGTTTCTTATCTGCCTCCTTGGTTCCTATGAGGTGTGGGATTTTCCACCTCATGCCCTCTTGTTAAAACACAGTTGCAGACTATAAAACTACTTAACTGAAGTCTGGATGGGCTTCTTAGCAACCAAGCAACCTACTGTTTAC
>NW_011485363.1:8748-9748 GCF_000754665.1 Bison bison bison | reverse complement strand
ACTGTTTACATTGTCTTCCACCTGGTTGTCATTGATTTGTTGTCTTATAAATCAAATGATTCATGAAGACGGCACCATGTTGGTCTTTTGCTGGCTGGGTAAGTAGCAAACATTTTCAGTCTACCTGGCCCCATTGTCCCTTACCAGAAGAATCTGTCAGCATACGTGACGAAATGCTAAGCTATTTAACATTCAGGAACAATAAGAGTAAAGTGCAACTAAACAATCAAACCAATTTTGTTCTCAACATTGTTTCCAGGATACAAAAGCAGTTCAGAGGTGGTTTGCCCATAAAAGTTTTACACCATCAGCAACATTGATAAAATACTTTCTCAGTCATATCTCCTGGTAAGCTCTTGGGCTCTCCATTATTGTGGTGGTGTCCCTGGGGTAGGGCTTCCCAGATGGCGCTCATGGTAAAAACCTGCCTGCCAATGCAGGAGATGCAAGAGGCACGGTTTGATCCCATGGTGGGGAAGATCCCCTAGAAGAGGGCATGGTAACCCACTCCAGTATTCTTGCCTGGAGAATTCCATGGACAGAGGAGCCTGGCAGGCTGCAGCCCATAGGGTCACAAAGAATTGAACATGATTGAAGTGACTTAGCACTCATGGATAGCCCTAGAGGAAGACAGTTAATCAGATGTTCTTTAGCCATAATCACATGCTGACTCTAGAACATTGTGGAAAGTACAAAAAGCTAAAAAGACGACTCTTATAAATATTCTCTGTATATATCCTTCGAGTCTTTATATTATGTATTACTGTTGCATGATTATAATAATGTACTATATATAAATTTGTATGTGCTTTTTTCTTTTCTTAATGCTCTTAAATGCTTTTTAAACATTTTAATGACTACATATGTTTCCATCAAGTGGAATTGTCAGTTTTTATAAATACCATCAATCCAGGAGAACCTATTTTGTGAAGTGATTTCTTTTCTTTCTTTGGTTTTTAAAAAATCATAGCCAATAATTTGATGATAAACTTATCCAGCC
>NW_011485363.1:8168-8328 GCF_000754665.1 Bison bison bison | reverse complement strand
CCCTTAGGATAGATTCCCAACAGAGAAAGCCATTTTTTTTTTTCAGGTTCTTGATGCATACTGTCAAAGTGCTTTTTAAAGGGTTTGTCAATTTACATTCCCACCGGCATCTGTGGTATCCATCTTCTAGCTCTGAAAGTGCAAAACAAATCCCAGAACT
>NW_011485363.1:4357-5491 GCF_000754665.1 Bison bison bison | reverse complement strand
GGCAATGGGCAATGTGTTCAATTGAGATAGCTATCTTTGAAAGAGCTACCTCTGAACCAGAGGGATGCCTCAGCAATCAGAGCTTAGCTAAGCACTTAGATTACAAAATGAAAAGCCAACTGCTTGGGTTTGCACCATCGGCCCACACCAATGTGCGTGGTAGACCGCACTGAGCACAGTGCACTGTACTTCCTGCTCTCTGGACATCACATTGCCACATTTTTTTCTCAAACCACAGGGAGAACTCCTGGCATGTGAAGTTGCCAGCTCCTTGCCTGCAGGAATGACCTCCAAGCTACTCTCCCCCTTTTCCCTGAGTATTTCCTCCATAAAATCTAGTATTTTACATTTAAAATTGTTAGCCATTATCTTTGGGAGATAGGTATATATTTGGAGTAGTGATTCTCAAATTTTGGTATGCATAAAACTCACCTAGGTAGCATCACTGACTCAATGGGCATGAATCTGAGCACACTCCAGGAGATAATGGAGGACAGAGGATCCTGGCATGCTTCAGTCCATGGGGTCAGACACCACTTGACAACTGCACAGCAACAACACTCACCAAGGAGCAATTTTTAACAAGCAGATTCTCACTCTGAAAACTCTGATTAGGTTGTCTGGGCTAGATCTTAGATATTTTTTTATGTAAGTATGTAATTTTAGGATCATTTTGGATAAACACGAAACCTGTGAAGGTATAACTGAGTTCTTACAGTTCAAGCAACCAGTTTAATTTCCTGTTATTAACATTTGACATTAGCCTTGTAACCTGAAAAAAATGCACAGCCTAAAAGTTGAGAATTAAGTTTCATTTGGTGAACTTATGGAGGGCTTAAGTTCAGGAAATAGCCTCTCAGATGGCTCTGAGGGACTGCTTCAAAGAGGTAAGGGAAGAGCCAGGATATACAGGAGCAGAAAAACAGAACAAAACAAAACCTATAGTCGAGCATCAAAAGATTACTAAGGCCCATACTTTATTCAGATTATTTTTGTTGTTACTTAGTGTTCTTTTTCTTGTAGGAGGCCATTCTGGATCCTGCATTACATTTACTAAAATTTTTCATTTTGGTAAACATGCTCGGTGGTTTCACAATTATTAACCAGTATCCTCATGGAAAATGAAAAATTAGA
>NW_011485363.1:0-406 GCF_000754665.1 Bison bison bison | reverse complement strand
GTAAAGCAGTTGATATAGTTCCTGGTATATAATGTAGCTATTGTTGTGGTTATGAATTTTATACAGAAAAATATAGTTCTATTAACTTTGATTTCTCTTTTAATAAGTAATAGTCTCTAAAACTTCTGAATAAAATTTGATGTTTAATTGCATATTTATTTAATATATTTATATTCATTTAATATTTTGAACTAGGTTTTACTTGTAAAGATTGAAAAAATACACATGCACACAGACTGGAGAGAGATAAAGAAACAGAGAGACAGAGACAGAAAGACTAATGATAAATTTGTGTAGTGTCTGTAGACCTATTCTGCTTTTTCCTTATATACTCAAATAGGTGACCAGCATGAAACTTCAGAAACCACTTTTGCCGTGTTCCATCAATCATAGTACCTTCTCCATA
>NW_011485362.1:10300-10679 GCF_000754665.1 Bison bison bison | reverse complement strand
AGGAATTCAACCCAAGTCTCTCGCATTGCAAGTGGATTCCTTACTGCCTGAGCCACCAGGGAAACTCTCTCAATAGTATATAGTTTTTTGTTTGGTAGCTGAGTCCTATCTTACTCTTTGACTCCAGGGCTCAAACACTCATCTCCTAGATTGCAGGTAGAATTTTTATTTCTGAGCTACCTGCTAAACATCTCTTGTTAGAATATGGTTTTATTTTGTGTTTATAACAATTGCAAACCTTGTGTTTTGTCCAGGGCAGTCGCTCAGTCGAGTAAGACTCTTTGTGACCCCATGAATAGCAGCACATCAGGCCTCCTCGTCCATCACCAACTCCTGGATTTTACTCAAACTCATGTCCATTGAGTTGGTGATGCCATCC
>NW_011485362.1:9929-10200 GCF_000754665.1 Bison bison bison | reverse complement strand
TCTCTGCTTTTGAATATGCTATTTAGGTTGGTCATAACTTTCCTTCCAAGGAGTAAGTGTCTTTCACTGTCATGGCTGTGATCACGATCTGCAGTGATTTTGGAGCTCAAAAAAATAAACTCTGACACTGTTTCCACTGTTGCCCCACGTATTTCCCATGAAATGTCATGATCTTAGTTTTCTGAATGTTGAGATTTAAGCCAACTTTTTCACTCCCCTCTTTCACTGTCATCAAGAAGCTTTTTAGTTCCTTTTCACTTTCTGCCATAAA
>NW_011485362.1:4682-6303 GCF_000754665.1 Bison bison bison | reverse complement strand
GTAAGAATAGTCTCTAGAAATCAGGACCTTGAGAAAGTGACACCATGAATATTACCACGATTCCCCTCTTCTTGTTTTATTAAGGAGCATGTTGATTCTATTCTTGTTGGAGAAACTGTGTCAGCATAGCTACAGTGTGAGTAAGGTGTGAAAACTAGGTGATTAATGTTCAGACTAAAAATAAAACACAAAGAATAAGTATGAGCAATATGCATGGGAAAAACCATGGTTTCAAGTTAAGTTTAGAGAACCAGTTTTTAGGATTCAGCCAGGTAGCGGTCTCAGTGAGTGTTCGGAGAGTGGCATCACAGGAATGTCGTTGGAGAGCCTTTATTCATTCAATAGGTATGTTTTGTAAATGTAAGATGGAATCATTAAGCATAGAATCTGTCCATGCCAACCCTTATTACTTTCCTGTATCAATAATCTTTGAGGTCCCCAATTTTCTATAATATAATTTTAGGGCAAAAGGACTTGTGTAGAGAAATTATTGGAATGGCAGATATACCAGTTGAAACCTTCAAACATACCTATGTCCACTCAAAAATAAGCACATAAAAGAATAGGTTTATGGTAGGACAATGCCCAGAGTCACATCATTGAGAAAGCCAGCAGTAAAAACAAATTTTGTTGTTTAATAGCAACAACTAGACATTCAGATTTTGGAGGCCATATTATGGTGTTCTTATACCATTGTGGGCCTGTATAAGCACATATTTTTTTCTACCTGTGAGATTAGTAATACAGAAAGGCAGATGAGTCCCATGAACTGTCCAAGGGTCATGTAGGATGTGTATACGCATGTCAAGAGGGTATGGGAGCCTTTCACATTCCATGTGGCAGAATCATTAGTGGAAATAGTGATTTCAGGATCTTCCCAAGTGACAATGGAAAATAAGGGAAGGTTCAATAAATGAGCCCAATAAGTAAGGTTGAAACTGGAAGGTTGAATGGTATGAAGGAAAAGGAGAAAAAAGAAGAAAGGATTACATAGTTTTACCTTACTAGCAGAGTTTGCAGTTAGAGTAGTTAAAAGGGAAAGCAATATATTTTCAGGTGTAATAGGAGTGGCAATATTAACAAGAGCTTTTCAACCCTTGAAGTAAAGCGTTTAATATCACCTCAAGTGAAATCATTAACTGGTGAGGAGATCCGAGGTCTCATGAGAGAAGGCACACCTGGAGGTAGTACTGGATTGGTGGTCAGTTGAAAGTTGGGTAATGGTTTCTTGAGTCTGCAGTGTCAACTCTTAGTAAAGTTTAACACAATGAGCAAGTATCCGGAGAGGACCTGATGGAGATAAAACAGTAATATATCATCTTCCCCATGTTTGTAATTTCATTGGACCCTGCCAGATAGTTGATGCTTTAGTCACTATGTTGATTCTGACTCTTGTGACCCCATGGACTGTAGCCTGCTAGACTCCTCTGCCATGGTATTCTCCAGCCAAGAATACTGGAGTGGATTGCCATTTCCTTCTTCAAGGGATCTTCCCAAGCCAGGAACCAAATCTGGGTCTCCTGCATTGCAGGCAAATTTTTTACTGACTGATATAGGAGGGAATCCCAGACAGGAGATAAGGGTTGCTTATACAAAACCAGAGGGTGCTTGCAAAACTGTG
>NW_011485362.1:0-438 GCF_000754665.1 Bison bison bison | reverse complement strand
CTGAAAACAAAGATTCAGTTCAGTTCAGTTCAGTTGCTCAGTCATGTCCGACTCTTTGCGACCCCATGAACTGCAGCACGTCAGGCCTTCCTGTCCATCACCAACTTCCTAGAGTTTACCCAAATTCATGTGCATTGAGTCAATGATGCCATCCAACCATCCCATCCTCTGTTGTCCCCTTCTCTTCTTGCCCTCAATCTTTCCCAGCATCAGGGTCTTCTCAGATGAGTCAGCTTTTCTCATCAGGTGGCCAAAGTATTGGAGTTTCTGTAGATTGGGAAATGTAAATCACTCAAAGCTATGTCACTTGCCAAAAGTATCTTCACAATGTCTATGTTAATTAAATCAATAAACAAACATCAATACCAGGTATCAATTCAATAGTGACTATTTCCCAGTTCACACAAGCCTGAAATTCATTTAGTTTAATTTTCTTGA
>NW_011485361.1:23192-25704 GCF_000754665.1 Bison bison bison | reverse complement strand
CTCCAGAGGATCTTCCTGACCCAGGATTCGAACTCGCATCTCTTGCAACTCCTGCATTGGCAGGTGGATTCTTTACCACTGTGCCACCTGGGAAGCCCAGGGGCTGGAGAAAGGAATGGAAAAATGGTAAGTATGAAGAAGAGAGAGAAACAGGGAATGAAGACAGGAGAGACACTCTGAAACTCTGAAATAATCTGCACCTGTTCAGAAGTGGGGAAAGAGAATTCAAAGGTCCACATCACACAGAAGGGCATCCAAAGCTTAAATAAACCAGAGCAAACTTGGGGTAGATTTAACAAAATGAAGGTAGGGAGTTTGATACACCCCAATATTTTGTTACATCTTTCTAATAGAAGGGGGAATATAATGCAAGATACAGCTAATTTATTGCAGAAGCTATCAGTAGAAACAACACTAGCCTTAGAACCAGGTACACCAGACTTTAAACCCCAGACATGCTAATAGCTATGTGACCACAGAAAAATTATATACCTTCTCTAACCTTCAGTGTCTTCACCTGTGCAATTAGTGCTAACAATAGAACAATTCTCATAGAACATTTACAGTGAGTGATTAAATAAATGTTTAGCATTGTGTCTTGCACAAGGCAGACATTCAATAAATGTGAGTTATAATGATGGTGATGATAGGTATTGTTTTTATCCAAAAGTTGGAGATAACTGTCCTGGCTATCATAGTGTTATGGCAACATTTCTTGCTATACCAAATGTGAAAATACCATGAAGTGCATTACCAGGTCTTTGAGTTTTGTGTTGCCTCTAATCCTTATTTCACAGTGTTCAATAGTCCATGAAAGGCTGATGACTGGAGTGTGTACTGAGCCATTCCTTATAATGTGATGAAAACATTAGTAAAGTTTTGCTGTCCTGCTCAGTGCAATGGAAACATCTTACATCATGGCAGTCATACATACAGATTTGAATCCTAGATATGCCACTTTGAAGTTGTATGACCTACACATTTTCCTAGAGAAAATGTAAAATGCTTAAACCGTCTGAGACTCAGTATTATTTCTGTAAAACAGGGGTAATAGCACATATCTTTTTTTTTCATATTTTAATTTTATTTTATTTTTAAACTTTACATAATTGTATTAGTTCTGCCAAACATCAAAATGAATCCGCCACAGGTATACATGTGTTCCCCATCCTGAACCCTCCTCCCTCCTCCCTCCCCACACCATCCCTCTGGGTCGTCCCAGTGCACCAGCCCCAAGCATCCAGTATCGTGCATCGAACCTGGACTGGCATCTCGTTTCTCACATGATATTTTACATGTTTCAATGTCATTCTCACAGATCTTCCCACCCTCTCCCTCTCCCACAGAGTCCATAAGACTGTTCTATACATCAGTGTCTCTTTTGCTGTCTCGTACCCCAATGTTCATAGCACATATCTTGTAAGTTATAGAAATTTATTTCTGAAAAATGAATGCCTTCATCTGAACAGCTAAAAAAGGAAAAAAGGCTATGACGTATCACAGTGTATCACTTTCTTTTGCCCCTCAGTGTTCCTGGAAGCTAAAGAATGAGCATTTTCTTTAACAAATAAACAATAGATACAATGGAGAAGGAAATCACAACCCATTCCAGTATTCTTGCCTGGGAACCCCATGGACAGAGAGGCCTGATCAGATACCATCCATGGAGTCAGAAAGTTTGGGACATGACTGAGCACAAGCGTGACAGAAACCACTTGTCATGTGCATACATAATGTGTATATGTGTAAATATATATATACACACACACTGGAAAGACTCTTTATCCCCATTGAATGATGTTTGTCCCCCTAGTTAAAATCAACTGACCATAGATGTATGTGTTTTTTCCAGGCTCTCATTCTATTCCATTGATCTGTATGTCTATAGTCATGCAACTATCACATTGTGAAAGTGAAAGTGTTAGTTGCTCAATCCTGGCCGACTCTGCAACCCCATGAACTGTAGCCCACCAGGCTCCTCTGTCCATGGGATTCTCCAGGCAAGTGGGTTGGTTACTGGACTGGGTTGCCTTTCCCTTCTCCAGGGGATCTTCCTGACCCAGGGATCAAACCCAGGTCTCCTGCATTGCATGTGAACTCTTTACCATCTAACCCACCAGGGAAGCCCATTACACTGTAGCTTCATAGTAAGCTTTGAAATCAGAAAGTGTGAATCCTACAAACTTGTTCATTAACAAAATTATTTCCTTTATTCAGAGCCCCTTGTAATTCCACAAGAATTTTCAAATTAACCTTTCTGCAAAAATAAGGGGAGTTGGAATTTTATAGGTAAGGTATTGAGTCTGCACTTCAGCTTGAGAAGTATTGTTATCTTAACATTAAGTCTTCCAATTATTTTCATTTATGTAGGTCTTTTGAAATTTCTTTCTTTCTTTATTTTTTTTTGTATTTTATTTACTTTTTTATTTTTTTTTAATTTTATTTTTAAACTTTACAATATTGTATTAGTTTTGCCAAATATCGAAATGAATCCGCCACAGGTATACCTGTG
>NW_011485361.1:21028-21549 GCF_000754665.1 Bison bison bison | reverse complement strand
AACCAAAACCACTATGAGATACCATTTCACATCACTTAGAATGGCTATAATAAATTTTAAAAAAGAAAAAAATAGAGAATTCCCTGCCAGTCCAGTGGTCAGGACTCTTTGGGCTCACTGCCATATCAGAGTTCAGTTCCTGGTTAGAAAACTAAAATCCCACAAGCTACATAGCACAGTTAAAATTTTTTTTTAATAAAACAAAAGCAGGTATTCGTGAGAATACGGAGAAATTAGAAACCTAATGTATTGCTGATAGGAAAATGAAATGGTACAGCCATTATGGAAAATGGTTTGGCAATTCCTCTAAAAGCTAAACCTATAGTTACTATATGACCCAGAAATTGCACTCTAGATATATACTCAGGAGAAATGGAAATGTATATCTATGCAAGCACCCATATATAAATATTCACAGCAACATTATTCATAATAGTCAAAAAGTGGAAATAACCCAAATGCCCTGATGAACAGGAAAAAAAAATGTGTTATATTCACACAGTATAGTGTTCCTGCTGCTG
>NW_011485361.1:20225-20928 GCF_000754665.1 Bison bison bison | reverse complement strand
AAAGATTAATGGAATAGATTTGAGAGTCCAGAATAAATTCCATATATCTATGGACAAATGATTTTTGATTAGGTTGCTAAAACCATTCAATGAAGAGTGAATAGTGTTTTCAACAAGTGGCATTAGAACAACCGGATATCCACATGTGGAAACTTGAATTTGGACACTTATCTCATACCATATATAAAACTTTAACCCCAAAATACACACACACACACACACACACACACACACACATGATATCAACTAAAACTATAAGACTCATAGAAGAAAATATAGGTGTAAATCTTTGTGACCTTGGATTGATTAGGCAGTAGATTTTAGGTGTGAAACATAAAACACAAGCAGCCAAAAAAACGGTAGATAAATTAGGCTTCACCAAAATGTCCAACTTCTGTGTGAACAAAGGATACAATGGGAAAAAAAGCTCACATAATGGGAAGAAAAAACTGCAAGTCATATATCTGGAATATATTAAGAACTCTTACAAATCAACAAAAGATAACCCAGTTTTTAAAAGGGCAAAGGATTTGAATACCTATTTCTCCAAAGAAGATATACTAATGGTCAATAAGCACAAAAGATGCTAAGCACATGAAAAGATGCTCAATATTCAGTTCAATTCAGTTCATTCAGTTGTGTCTGACTCTTTGCGACCCCATGGACTACAGCACGCCAGGCCTCCCTGTCCATCACCAACTCC
>NW_011485361.1:19296-20125 GCF_000754665.1 Bison bison bison | reverse complement strand
AGCCCATAGACAGCAGCCCACTAGGCTCCCCCGTCCCTGGGATTCTCCAGGCAAGAACACTGGAGTTGGTTGCCATTTCCTTCTCCAATGCATGAAAGTGAAAAGTGAAAGTGAAGTCGCTCAGTTGTGTCCGACTCTTAGCGACCCCATGGACTGCAGCCTACCAGGCTCCTCTGTCCATGGATTTTTTCCAGGCAAGACTACTGGAGTGGGTTCAGTATAGTGTTTTTCAGTCATAAAAAGGAACGGAATACTGATACATGGTACAACATGTGGATGAACCTTGAAAACATAATACTAAGTGAAAGTAAGGCACAAAACGCCACATATTGTGTTATTCCTTTTATATGACATGTTCAGAATACTCAGTACATGAGACAGGACGTAGATTAGTGGTTGCTGGGGTTTGAGAAGGAAAGGGAAAATAGGGAGTGACTGCTTAATGCATGTGGGGTTTCTTTTGGAGGTGATGAAAATGTTTTGGAATTAAGTGGTGAGGATTTCACAGTCTAATGAATATACTAAAACTACTGAGTTTTACATTTTAAAGTGACACGTTTTATAGTTTGTGAATTATAGATCAATAAGACTTAGCTTTGAATCTTAGCTATTTTAGAAAAAAAATAAGTTCTGCTTTAAGTTAGACTAAATATATGTGTGTGTGTACATGTCTGTCTGTGCACGTGTGTGGGTGCGTGCACATGCTCAGCTGCTCAGTCATGTCTGACTCTTTGTGACTCCATGGATTGCAGCCCACCAGGCTCCTCTGTCCATGGAATTTCCCAGGCAAGAATACCAGAGCAGATTGCCATTTCTTAACTCCAGATGT
>NW_011485361.1:17592-18567 GCF_000754665.1 Bison bison bison | reverse complement strand
GAATGTCTTATTTCCAGGAGGGGCAGTAGAGAGCAGAGTACAGTGGTTGCGTAGGGTGAACTGAGATAAAACCTTAGTAGCCTCAAGGTTAAGCCACATTCAATTCCAGCTGGAATTGCTTATCTATTTACTTCCACTTTATAAAATTCCTCCACTTAAGATGGCACAAAAGCCTATTTATTCAGTTGCACACATCCTTAAAATTTGGAAATTTGATATACATATTTTGTCTGTTGTGTAGCAGTAATTAATTCTACTTGGAAAATGTCCCATTTTATGCTTCTCTGAGTTTTCAATGATCATTTACTCTCCCCTAAATCAAACTACTTTCCCTTAGCATAGTTATTCCCCTGCCTCACAACTGCCTCAATAGAAATAGAAGCACTATAAGGATGGTTTCCAGTATAGCTTTTAGTATTGATGTGGCTCCTACAGAATTTCTGGTCTACCTGGAACTGTGGGAACCACAGCTCGAAAGTGTAGCCATCATATAAAGGAAAGGGTTCATGTTTGTTCCTTTTTTTTTTTTCCCTAAGAATGGAATGCAAAGCTCATTCCAGAGGATAAGTGACAAATACTTTTTGAGATAGCATGTGATAGAAGTTTCTACAGAGCTTCCCTGGTGGCTCAGATGGTAAAGAATCTGCATGCAATGTGGGAGACCTGGGTTCAATACATGGACTTGATCCCTGGGTCAGAAGATCCCCTGGAGGAGGGCATGGCAACCCACTCCAGTACTCTTGCCTGAAGAATTCCATGGACAGTGGAGCCTGGTAGGCTACAGTCCCGGAAGTCACAAAGAGTTGAACACGACAGAGCAACTACACCTTCATGGGGATCCATGAGAATCAAAATGTCCTTTTTAAGTTAAAAAAAAATGCCCTTTTTAACTCTGAGTTTCAATGTTATCTTCCTCCTTATTGTATGGTGCATCCACATATATCTTATAGAATTTTTATCTTTTAGTGGCCCTTT
>NW_011485361.1:15150-17343 GCF_000754665.1 Bison bison bison | reverse complement strand
TTTTAGACAGGTTTTTCAAAACTAGGTCTGCCTACTTCTCTTAATCAATCCCTTTCTTTCTGGCCTCACTAGTCTGCTCTCTGGTTCTACCTGTAATTCTTGGCTGGATTCCCCGCTTAATCCTGCTACTGGTCACCTACCAGGAAACTCCCCTTGGGGTTTCTTTCACTTTGAAACATTTTGTGGGTGTGTCTTGCCTCAGAGTCACAGAAATTTGGAGCCTAAGTAAAGGCAATATAGTTTCAAGTTCAGGGTGTCTTCCTGGGCACAATTTGAAATGACTCCTAGAAAAACCTCTGATCATGTGTTCCCAAATACTTACCCATATTTTGATCTGCAGGCTTTCCTTCTGCCGTCTACACTTTGAAAGTAGAGTGCGTCATAAAGCATCAAACTGAATACAAGAAAATCAATAAGCAATCTGTGTGATAATTAATTAAGCTGCCAGAATGAATTACTGTTTCTTCCCCTCCTGATTTGGGTCAGAGTCTCATTTGATTTGGGAAGTTGTCCATTTTTAATTATGGTTTGTTCTGTGTTCTTTTGATGTGATTGGAATCAATGACTGACAAGAAAAATCACGTTATGGTAGAAAAATATGGGTAAGTGTAACATGGCAAAGGTGTAGTTTGAAAGAAGTTATTTCCAAGACAGGACGGGGGAGAAAATTCTCTCTTCACATCTTTTGTCCAGACCATGATGAAACCAACTGTGTTCTCTATGCATTGTTCTCAGTCTGTGTGTATTCATTCAGAAAACATTTAGTGAGCAAATACATTGTGTCAGGCATTGTATAATAAGTTAGGGAAGAAAGCTCAGCCGTGTCCGACCCTCTGTGACCCCATGGACTATACGGTCCATGGGATTCTCCAGGGCAGAATGCTGGAGTGGGTAGCCTTTCCCTTCTCCAGGGGATCATCCCGACCCAGGGATCAAGTCCAGGTCTCCTGCATTGTAGGCAGATTCTTTACCAGCTGAGCCACAAGGAAAGCCCAAGAATACTGAAGTGGGTAGCCTATCCCTTCTCCAGAGAATTTTCCTGACCCAGGAATCGAACTGGGGTCTCCTGCATTGCAGGCAGATTCTTTACCAACTGAGCTGTCAGGGAAGCCCAATAAATTAGGGGTGCAACAATGTGCATGAATGTCGTGACCCCTGAGAGAACTAATAGTCTAAAAAGAAAGACCAATATTAACAGTCATATACAGAATTCATTCATTATAATTTTAAGTTCTTCAGCAATATATTTCATCTAACTGGATTTTTCCACAACTTTAAGATCACTACTATTCAAAGTAAAACCTGAAAAATCTTGAAAGCTTTCTATGGCCTTCTGTACATCATAAAGGCTAAATATATAAGTAAACAATGGATAAAATTATTCCTTCTCAGTGATGTAGTGAGGAGCCTTAGATGACCCCAGTTTGGGGTCTAGAGTATCAGACAGCATGTTCTAACCAAAGAAAGTCTTCAGTAGTATAATGTAGCTAATTTCCTAATCCCAGTCCCAGCTTCCCTGATGTTTATCTTACTTAGTGAGACCAGTCCTCATTGAACATGGCTTGAACACTAACTGGTAATAATGATCAAGAACAGGCTATTTTGGTAGTTAATGAATGCTGGAAGGGAGAGGTGGAAGTGATGAAAGACCTAATTCTCTGGCAGAGAGGCATTCTTTTAAAAAATTATTTTTAATTGAAGGATAATTGCTTTACAATATAGTGTTGATTTCTACCATACATCAACATGAATCAGTCATAGGTATACGTATGTCCCCTCCCTCTTGACCTTCTCTCTCACCTCCCACCCCACTCTAGGGGTGTCCACTCCTACCACTCTAGGTTGTCACAGAGGACAAGGTTGAGCTTCCTGTGTCATACAGCAAATTTCTACTGGCTATCTATTTTACACATGGTAATGTATTTGTTTCCATGTGACTGGCAGAATGGCATTCTTAACAGAAAGGATTTTTCTGGACTGCTTGGTGTTAAAGGTATCAAAAAGATGGAATTATGGAGGCTGGAGAGTTCAACAAGTGAATCAGTTCCTATTTATTCTGGGTGGTATAGGTATTAGCAGCCTGAAGGCAGGGAGCCTGGAGCAGATCTCTTTAGGCATAAGATTCTGTGAAGTTTGACTTGCTGAGATGCTAGAAGAATGGCTGAATGCCAACTTCACTTTCCTTAAATGAAC
>NW_011485361.1:14212-15050 GCF_000754665.1 Bison bison bison | reverse complement strand
GTAACTGCCCCCTTTCTTTCCCCTATGGGCATGTGATTAATTTGCTTCATAGTAAAAAAGGCTTCAACACAGACCTAAGCTCCAATGGTCTCCCAGAAGGTTAGGTTTTAAATCTGGATAGAGTTTATTTGGCACTACCTCACTAAACTTGGATTAAGTCAAGTTTGAAAAGTAAGGTCTTTTCCTATCAGCAAGGGCAGGACAAGCCTGAAGTAAGCACGAGAGTTTACCTAGCATCTGTGCCAGACTGATACCAAGTGCTGGTTGACCAACAAACCTTTGTGACCGAGAATGCTACATTTTAATGATTAGCCCCATTTTAGAATCAGTAGCACATAGAGTCTTTCTGAGGTCTTTTGAGGATAACATTTGGCGGGAGGAGGGGGATGCCCACACATTTGCATATAAGCTATCATCAGTATCTACTTCGTCTGGGCAATATTAAACATCTATGATCTGAGGTATATTCAGATATTTGTATAACCAGTGTACTGCATATGTAAATGTATCTGTGGTTATCGGAGCATGACTGTATGTGGTGATAGTTGTCTTTTCCTCTAGTTCTGGCAATGACTGTGCCATTCCAACAGTCTTAGTGATCATGACCTTCTATCTAACCTATCTGAAAACAATTAGGCATTACTGCTTAAGTGGTATGGTTCAGAAAGGTGTGGGTAGATGATCCAAAGAACCAAATCAGGTTCTCTTTCTTTTTTTTTTTTTAATTTTATTTTATTTTTAAACTTTACAATATTGTATTAGTTTTGCCAAATATCAAAATGAATCCGCCACAGGTATACATGTGTTCCCCATCCTGAACCCTCCTCCCTCCTCCCTC
>NW_011485361.1:10452-13772 GCF_000754665.1 Bison bison bison | reverse complement strand
TACTGTATTGGTGTTTTTCCTTCTGGCTTACTTCACTCTGTATAATAGGCTCCAGTTTCATCCACCTCATTAGAACCGATTCAAATGTATTCTTCTTAATGGTTCTCTTTCTTTACTTTGTGAGACAGTGTACTGTGGTCACAAGCAACATGGACTCATGTGACCTGAGTTTGATCATGGATCCACAGGTTACTAACCTCTCTATGTCTCAGTATCCTCATCTGTAAAATGGAGATTAATGATAGTACCAATCTCATAGGTAATTGTGAGGATTAGGAAAATTAATCCATGTTAAGTACTTAGTACAGTACCTGAAACATCAGTATCACTCAGTGAATGTTACTTGTTATTATCCTTCAAATAAATCCCCTCTCCCACTTTTTACCCTCTTCACCACTGCAGTAATTCAAGTCAATTTTTACCTTTTGCCCAAATTCATTCTCAGCAGTGTAACAAGTGTAATCTTAAAACATACATCCTATCAAGGTGTCTTCCTATTTAAAAGCTTCCCGTGGCTTCCCCATGACTTAGAATAAAACTCAAAGTTCTTTCCCTGGTCTACGGAGCTTTAGGTGATATGACCCATCCTTCCTCTTAGATCGCCTATTCTGGTGCTTCTCCCTTTCTCACTGAGCTCCAGCTCTGCTTGCCTGCTTGCTCTTACTGAAATTGTACAAACACATCCTGCTTTATAGACTTCGCTTAAGGTATTTCTTGTGCCTGAACAGTCTTCCCTTTGATCTTTATGTAACTTTGCTCTTTGTCATTTTGCCTCATTTGGAGAGGCCTTTTGAACCACCAACTCTGAAAGAACCACCTAGGCACTATCCACCCGTCAGCCTGTTTAAAATTTTTTGCATAGCATGTACCAATCTTATAGGTTTTTGTTTGTTTGTTTATAGTATGTCTCCTCTTGCCAGAATGTAATGTTTATGAGAACAGGGTTATTGTTCACTACTTTTTTCATTTCATATTTTTTTATTGAGGGCCTACTATGTACCAGGGTGTGTTCTATGGCCCTGGAGATATTGCAGGAGACAATATAAGTAAAAATCACTGCTCTCTTGAAGCTTATTTTCTAGTACGTTTAGACAGACAATAAGAAAACAAATTGTAAACTATATCTATACCAGAGAAGGAATAGCAGGAGAGGAGGGTAATGAATGAATGCCCTATGATGGTAGTCGTGGTGATGGTGGTTGTGTGTGTGTATGTGTGTGGCAGATTTTTTAAAGATTGTTAGGAAATGACACAATGATGTGAGAACATTTGAGAAAAGACATGAGAGTTGAGGGCTGGAGACATCTGTATTTTGGGGGAAAGATCAAATATAAATACCCAGATATGGGACAGCAGAGTATATTCAAAGAATATCAAGGAACCCAGTGTGGCTGTAGTGGAGTAAGTAAATGAGCCTGTGAGTGATGGGAGGGGAGGCCATATCACACAGAGCATGGTAGGTCATGGTAAAGTCTCTGGATTTTCTCTCGAGTTACATGGAAAGCTAGTGGCTCAATTTGAATATATGAGTTACATGGCTTTGGCTTGCTTCATAGCTCAGCTGGTAAAAAATCTGCCTGCAATGGAGGAGACCCCAGTTCGATTCCTGGGTCAGGAATATCTGCTGGAGAAGGGATGACTACCCACTCCAGTATTCTTGGGCTTCCCTTGTGGCTCAGCTGGTAAAGAATATGCCTGCAATGTGGAAGACCTGGGCTCAATCCCTGGGAATTGAACTTTCCTGGAGAAGGGAAAGGCTACCCACTCCAGTATTATGGCCTGGAAAATTCCATGGACAGTCCATGGGATCGCAAAGAGTCGGACACGACTGAGTGACCTTTACTTCACTTCACTTCACTTCATGGCTTACATATTTTAGAAGCAGCAATCTGACTTCTAGATGGAGGGCAAGATAGAGGAAGAGAGACTAATAGGCCCTTGCAATAATACAGTGTAGGAGATGGAGGGGTTATAATTTTGGTGGTAATAGAGGAGGCAGTTAAGAGGTGCTCAGAGTAAAGTCTGTGTGTATTTAAAAACACAGGCAACAGTATTTGCTGATGGATTGGGATGAGGGATGTGGGAGAAAGTTAACAAAGATGAGGGTATTTTATTTTTTTTCTGCTAGCAAATGAAAGAATGAAGTTACCATTTACTATGATGAGGAAGACTGTGAGAAGTTTCTGGGAATGGAGGAATTTTGAAGATAATCTTAAACATATTTGGTTCAACATCTTTTAGACTTAATTTTGAGACACAAATTAGATGTCTTTGGTACCTAAAACAATGCAAACATAGGGTTGCTGCTGCTGCTGCTGCTACCAAGTCGCTTCAGTTGTGTCCAACTCTGTGCGACCCCATAGACAGCAGCCCACCAGGCTCCCCCCTGTCCCTGGGATTCTCCAGGCAAGAACACTGGAGTGGGTTGCCATTTCCTTCTCCAATGCATGAAAGTGAAAAGTGAAAGTGAAGTCTCTCAGTCATGTCCAACTCTTAGTGACCCCATCGACTGCAGCCCACCAGGCTCCTCCATCAATGGGGTTTTCCAGGCAAGAGTACTGGAGTGGGGTGCCATTGCCTTCTCCGAACATAGGGTTAGTATGCAATAAATATTTTAACTGAATAAATGAATGCCCTTTAAGTTCCTTCTACCTCCTCTTAGTCCCAAGCACTTCATATTACCAAGTCACTCTACTCTTTCTCCATGGATTCTCACATGAGATGTTAAGTGAGACTGTTAGAAACTTTATAACTTCCTTTGACCTCTGTCTAAGCCATCTCTACTTATTCTCACCCATTCTGTTTTCCAGGAATATCAAGGAAGCGTTTGCTCTGATTTCCCTTATTTGGGGAAGAAAAACAACCAGGAAGCCTGTTGTTAATCTTCTTCCATCAATACTTACATTGTGAACCTATGCCATCTTCTTTGATTATTCAGAGAAGACTAATTACACTGATTAGACTAAGGAACTCAGTTTGCAATTGTTCTTGTAATAAGATGATCTGTCCAACTTCCCTTGCAGTTGTTCAAATACCTCCTCAATCCAGGTTTTATAGCAAAGCCAGAAAATTCCAGAATATCCATGAAGTTTACTAGTGATAATAAATATGTATATGCATGTGTGGGCTTATAGGCTCTGGTTACATAAATATATCCCTGGAGAAGGAAATGGTAACGTTCTCCAATCTTCTTGCCTGGAAAATCCCATGGACAGAGGAGCCTAGCAGGCTACAGTTCATGGGTTCTTAAAGAGTCAGACATGACTGTGTAACTGAGCACATAAATACGTAAAACTGGTATGCACACCCATTTTTGCAAC
>NW_011485361.1:9488-9981 GCF_000754665.1 Bison bison bison | reverse complement strand
TGAAAGGATTGCTTTAATCACTAATCTCTAGAAGTGACTCAGAAGCTCCAGTAACTGGGGTGACTATAGTATAAAGTTGGCAAATAATATTTCTGTCATAGAAGAGTCTGAGTCTCAGGGCCTCTCTCTCTATTGGTGTGTTCTAGGGCAGCTGAGAGTTGTAGGTTGAAGAGAACCAGAAGCTTCCTCTGAAACCTGCCCAGTAGCACCAGCTCTTGGCCCAGAAAAGTATCTTATGCCATGAAAGATGAGTCATTGGATATAATTATTTATTTCCACAAAGAGAAATAATTATGGATCACCATCTCCTACTTATATGATGCTCTGTTTTGGAGATAAGTTAAAAAAGAAAAACAGTGAGGAAGCTTTATAACAGATGTTGGAAAGAGAGTTATTTTATTATGGGTGTGTATGGGGTGGGGGGTACAGGAGTGGTAAAAGATCTAAAAATTAAAGAATATAAGAATTGGGAAGTAAAATTTCAAATTTATTT
>NW_011485361.1:7837-8536 GCF_000754665.1 Bison bison bison | reverse complement strand
AATTTCATCATGTCCTTTTTAGTTATGAGCATGCACAAAATATATGCATTTGTATATATGTGTGCACACGTGTACATGTGTCTGTTTTCAGCATTTATTGATTCATCACTCTGGGATCTATTAGAGATTTAGTTTGCAGTGATAAATCAGACAGACACAATCCATTTTTCTGGAATTTACATCTCAGTGGTTGAAATTGACAAATATGCCAGAAAGTAAATATAACAATAAAAAGTTGTGATAAATCTTATTGAATTTAATCTTCATACTTCAAGGCCTGGATGGATCCTACCATACGCTAGCACTTTTCATTACTCAAAATGATCTTCAGTCTTCATTATTATATATTTTTTTTTGCTTCCTACAGCTGTACTCAAAGACTTTAACTGCCTTGTTCACAGCTATATTTGCAGGGGCTTGCTTAGTGTTCAGTAATTATTAGTTAGGTGATTGAATGGATGAATTTTTATCTTCATGTTATTTTAGCCTTGTTAAATGGGAAATACAGATGTTATTATACCCATCCTATAGATAAGGATATGCAGTTTGGGACTGGATATAAACTTGGGAATCAGAATAAAATAAAGACTCTCCTATTGCTAATTATTATTATGCTTTACTGAATGCTTACTATACATAAGGCAATGTGCCAGTTTCCCTGTGTAGACTATGTTGTTGAAATCTCTGTACAATTCTGTG
>NW_011485361.1:7445-7737 GCF_000754665.1 Bison bison bison | reverse complement strand
GGTCATACATCCAGGAAGTGACAGAGTCCAAAGTTAATTCCAATATCTGTTTTTAAAACCTCTGCTGTCTCTACTACACCAAGGTGCTTGTCTGGAGCTATGAGGTCTGCTTGAACTTTATCTGTACTGTAGGAGTATGACAAATAGTGGGTTTCTGGCTTTTTTCACTGCCATTTGGGCTCATTATTTTACTTCAGATACTATGGAGAAAGAAACAAGAACCAGAAAGAGGAAGTTAGTTGTTCAAGCTTACATGGTCTCTTATTGATAGAACTAAGGCCAGAACTACTGT
>NW_011485361.1:4799-5379 GCF_000754665.1 Bison bison bison | reverse complement strand
TCATTACCATCATTCTAAATTCCATATATATGTGTTAATATACTATATTGGTGTTTCTCTTTCTGACTTACTTCACTCTGTATATTAGGCTCTGGTTTCATCCACCTCATTAGAACTGAGTCAAATGTGTTCCTTTTTATAGCTGAGTAATATTCCATTGTGTATATGTACCACAAGTTCCTTATCCATTTTGTCTGCCAGTGGACATCTAGGTTGCTTCCACATCCTAGTTATTTTAAACAGTGCTGTAATGAACTTTGGGGTACATGTGTCTCTTACCATTCTGGTTTTCTTGGTGTGTCTTTCCAGCAATAGGATTGCTGGGTCATATGGCAGTTCTATTTCCAGTTGTTTAGGAATCGCCACGATGTTTTCCATAGTGGCTGTACTAGTTTGCATTCCTACCAACAGTTTAAGACAGTTCCACACCCTTTTCTCCACACCCTCTCCAGCATTTATTGTTTGTAGACTTTTTCATGGCAGCCATTCAGACTAATGTGAGATGTTAGCTCATTGTGGTTTTGATTTGCATTTATCTAATAATGAGTGATGTTGAGCCTCTTTTCATGTGTTTATTAGC
>NW_011485361.1:3222-3654 GCF_000754665.1 Bison bison bison | reverse complement strand
AGGTCACTTTGTTTATTTTTGTTTTTATTTCCATTACACTGGGAGGTGGGTCATAGAGGATCTTGCTGTGATTTTTGTCAGAGAATGTTTTGCCTATATTTTTCTCTAAGAGTTTTATAGTTTCTGGTCTTACATTTTGATCTTTAATCCATTTTAAGTTTATTTTTGTGTATGGTGTTAGAAAGTGTTCTAGTTTCATTCTTTTACAGGTGGTTGACCAGTTTTTGCAGCAACACTTGTTAAAGAGATTGTCTTTTCTCAATTGTATATTTTTGCCTCCTTTATCAAAGATAAAGTGTCCATAAGTGAGTGGATTTATCTCTGGGCTTTATATTTTGTTCCATTGATCTATATTTCTGTCTTTATGCCAGTACCATACTGTCAGAAGACTTTATGACTCTTTATGACTGTAGCTTTGTAGTATAGTCTGTC
>NW_011485361.1:0-517 GCF_000754665.1 Bison bison bison | reverse complement strand
GAAGCTTCTTAATAGATCTACATTGCCCTTAGAATAAAGACCCCAAATCATTAACTTGCCCCAATTTCATCGCTTACCTTTCTCCCTATTGCTCTACCCTCCTCATTCTACAAACATAATGGGCTTCCTGTCTCAGTACTTTCATGCATGCTTTTTCTCTCTCTCCCTCACTTTTCAGGTTATAATTTAAGTATCATTTCTACCAGGAATCCTTCCCTAACCAATCTTTGACCTAACAGGTTAGTCTACCTATTTTATGTAGAACTTGACACTTTGCCTTTGTTCCCACTGAGCCCATTTCATTACATATTCCGTGTTTGTTCACCATATTAACAGTAAGTACATTGAGGGCAGGGATTGTGTATATATTATTCACCAATCACAATAGTTAGTTAGTTCAGTTGCTCAGTCATGTCAGACGCTTTGCAACCCCATGGACTGCAGCATGCCAGGCCTCCCTGTCCATCACCAACTCCCAGAGCTTGCTCAAACTCATGTCCATCGAGTCAATGATGCC
>NW_011485360.1:16717-17918 GCF_000754665.1 Bison bison bison | reverse complement strand
CGCTGGTCATATCACTGATCATGCACTGATCACGTGGCAATCATTCACTGATCACGTGGCTGATCATGTAGTGATCACGTGGCTGATCATGCACTGATCACATGTCTGATCATACACTGATCACGTGGCTGATCATACACTGATCACGTGACTACACATGCACTGATCACGTGGATGATCATACAGTGATAACCTGACTGATCATGCACTGATCATGTGGCTGATCATGCACTGATCACGTGGTTATCATGCCCTGATCACGTGGCTGATCATGTACTGATCACGTGACTGATCATGCACTGGTCACGTGACTGTGAATTCACTGATCAAGTGGCTGATCATGCACTGATCACGTGGTTGAACATGCAATGATAACGTGGCTGATCATACACTGATCACGTGGCTGATCATGCACTGATCACGTGGCTGATCATACACTGATCCCGTGGCTGACATTCACTGATCACTTGGCTGATAATACACTCATCACGTGGCTGATCATGCACTAATCACGTTGCTTATCATGCACTGATCACGTGGCTATCATGCACTGCTCACGTGGCTGATCATGCAATGATCACGTAGCTACCATGTACTGGTCACGTGACTGATCAAGCGCTGATCACATAATTGATCACGCCCTGATCACCTGGCTTATCATGCACTGATCACGTGGCTGATGATACAGTGATCACGTGACTGCCCATGCACTGATCACGTGCCTGATCATGCACTGATCATGTGGCTGATTATGCACTGATAAAATGGTTGATCATGCACTGATCAGGTGACTATCATGCATTGATCACGTGACTGCACATGCACTGATTGTGTGGATGATCATTCACTGATCACCTGACTGATCATGCACTGATCACGTGGCTATCATTCACTGATCACGTGGCTGATCATGTAGTGATCACGTGGATGATATACCCTGATCACGTGACTGATCATGCATTTATCACCTGACTATCATGCACTGATCACGTGACTGACCATGCACTGATCACGTGGATGATCATACAGTGATAACCTGACTGATCATGCACTGATCATGTGGCTGATCGTGCACTGATAATGTGGGTGATCATGCACTGATCACGTGACTGATCATGCACTTATCACGTGACTGATCATGCACTGATCACGTGGCTATCATGCACTGCTCACGTGGCTGATCATGCAATGATCACGTAGC
>NW_011485360.1:13980-16617 GCF_000754665.1 Bison bison bison | reverse complement strand
CAATGATCACGTAGCTACCATGTACTGGTCACGTGACTGATCATGCACTGATCACGTAATTGATCATGCACTGATGACGTGGCTGATCATGCACTGATCACGTGACTGATCATGCACTTATCACGTGGCTGATCATGCAGTGATAACCTGACTGATCATGCACTGATCATGTGGCTGATCGTGCACTGAACACGAAGCTGATCATACACTGATCACGAAACTGTGCATGCACTGATCACGTGCCTGATCATGCATTGATCACGTGGCTGATCATACACTGATCACGTGGCTGATCATACACTAATCACGTGGCTGATCATGCACTGATCACGTGGCTGATCATAAACTGATCACATGACTTATCATGCACTGATCAGGTGCCTGATCATGCACTGATCACGTATATGATCATGCACTGATCATTTGGCTGATCATACACTGATCACGTGACTGTGCAGGCACTGATCACGTGGCTGATCATGCACTGATTACGTGGCTGATCATACACAAATCACTTGGCTGATCATGCACTGATCACGTGGCTGATCATAAACTGATCACATGACTTATCATGCAATGATCAGGTGGCTATGATGCACTGATCACATGGCTAATCATGCATTTATCACGTAACTAACCATGCACTGATCACTGGACAATCTTGCACTGATCACGTGGCTGATCATGCCCTGATCACGTGGCTGATCATACACTAATCACTTGGCTGATCATGCACTGATCACGTGGCTGATCATACACTGACCAAATTACTGTAATGCACTGATCAAGTGGCTGATCATGCACTGATCTCATGGCTGATCATACACTGATCACGTGGCTGATCATACACTAATCACGTGGCTGATCATGCACTGATCACGTGGCTGATCATAAACTGATCACATGACTTATCATGCACTGATCAGATGGCTATGATGCACTGATCACGTGGCTAATCATACGTTGATCACGTAACTAACCATGCACTGATCACTTGACAATCTTGCACTGATCACGTGGCTGATCATGCCCTGATCACGTAGCTATCATGCACTGATCACATGACTGTGCATGAACTAATCACGTGGATATCATACACTGATCAAGTGACATATCATGCACTGATCACTTGACTGATCATGCACTGATCACGTGGCTATTATGCTCTGATCACGTGGCTGATCATGCACTAATCACGTTGTGGATCATGCACTGATCGCTTGGCTGATAATACAGTGATCACGTGGCTGATCATGGACTGATAACGTGGATGATCATACACTGAACAAATGACTGATCATGCACTGATCACGTGGCTATAATGCCCTGATCAGGTGGCTATCATTCACTGATCACGTGGCTGATCATGCAGTGATCACATGACTAATCATGCACTGATCACGTGGCTGATCTTGCAGTCATCACATGGATGATACACCCTGATCACGTGACTGATCATGCACTTATCACCTGGCTATCATGCACTGATCACGTGCCTGATCATGCACTGATCACGTGTCTGATCATGCACTGATCACGTGGCTATAATGCCCTGATCAGGTGGCTATCATTCACTGATCACGTGGCTGATCATGCATTGATTACGTGATTTATCATGCACTGATCACGTGGCAATCATGCACTGATCACTTGACTGCAGATGCACTGATCACGTGACTGATCATGCACTGATCACATGGCTTTCAATCACTAATCATTTGACTGTGCATGCACTGACCACGTGGATGTTCATACATTGATCACGTGACTGCACGTGCACTGATCATGTGCATGGTCATGCACTGATCTCGTGGATGGTCATGCACTGATCACGTGTCTGATCATGCACTTATCCCGTGGCCATCATGCACTGATCAGTTGACTGTGCATGCACTGATCATGTGGATGATCATACACTGATCACGTGACTGCGAATGCACTGATCACATGGCTATCATGCACTGATCACGTGGATGAATATACACTGCTCACGTAACTGATCATGCACTGATCACGTGGCTATCATGCACTGATCACGTGGCTGATCTTGCAGTCATCACATGGATGATACACCCTGATCACGTGACTGATCATGCACTTATCACCTGGCTATCATGCACTGATCACGTGACTGATCATGCACTGATCACGTGGCTATCATGCACTGATCAGGTGGCTATGATACCGTGATCACGTGGATGATCATACAATGATCACGTGACTGATCCTGCACGGATCACATGGCTTTCAATCACTAATCATTTGACTGTGCATTCACTGACCACGTGGATGTTCATACATTGATCACGTGACTGCACGTGCACTGATCATGTGGATGGTCATGCACTGATCACGTGACTGATCATGCACTTATCAGGTGGCTATCATGCACTGATCAGGTGACTGTGCATGCACTGATCATGTGGATGATCATACACTGCTCACGTGACTGCGCATGCAATGATCACGTGGCAATCGTTCACTGATCACGTGGTTGAATATACACTGCTCACGTAACTGATCATGCAGTGATCACGTGACTGATCATGCACTGATCATCTGGCTATAATGCACTCATTACCTTGCTATCGTGCACTGATCACGTGGTTGATCATACACTGATCACGAGACTGATCA
>NW_011485360.1:0-13880 GCF_000754665.1 Bison bison bison | reverse complement strand
GACTGATCATGCACTGATCACATGCCTGATCATGAACTGATCACGTGCCTGATCATGCACTTATCATGTGGCTCATCATGCACTGATCACGAAGCTGATCATACACTGATCACGTGGCTGATCATACACTGGTCACGTGGCTGATCATACACCTATCACGTGACTGATCATGCACTGATCATGTGGCTATCATGCACTGCTCACGTGGCTGATCGTCCACTGGTCACGTGACTGATGATGCACTGATCACGTGGCTATCATGCACCAATCACGTGGCTGATCATACACTGATCACGTGGCTGATCATACAGTGATCATGTGGCTGATCATGCACTGATCACGTAGATGATCATACACTGATCACATGACTGATCATGCACTGATCAAGTGCCTGACCATGAACTGATCACGTGGCTGATCATGCACTGATCATGAAGCTGATCATACAGTGATCACGTGACTGACCATGCACTGATCACGTGACTGACCATGCACTGATCACGTGGATGATCATACAGTGATAACCTGACTGATCATGCACTGATCATGTGTCTGATCGTGCACTGATAATGTGGGTGATCATGCACTGATCACGTGACTGATGATGCACTGATCACGTGACAGATCATGCACTGATCACGTGGCTGATCAAACAATGATCACGTAAATGATTGTGCACTGATCACGTGGCTCTCATGCACTGATCACGTGACTGATCATGCACTGTTCAGGTGGCTATCATTCACTGATTACGTGTCTGATCATGCTCTGATCATGTGTCTGATCATGCACTGATCACGTGGCTATAATGCCCTGATCAAGTGGCTATCATTCACTGATCATGTGGCTGATCATGCATTGATTACGTGATTGATCATGCACTGATCCCGTGTCTATCATGCACTGATCACGTGCCTGCTGATGCACTGATCACGTGACGGATCATGCACTGATAACAGGGCTTTCAATCACTAATCATTTGACTGTGCATGCACTGAGCAGGTGGATGTTCATACACTGATCACGTGACTGCACATGCACTGATCATGTGGATGGTCATGCACTGATCACGTGACTGATCATGCACTTATCACGTGGCTATTCTGCACTGATCAGGTGACTGTGCATTCACTGTTCATGTGGATGATCATACACTGCTCACGTAACCGATCATGCAATGATCACGTGGCAATCATGCACTGATCACGTGGCTGATCTTGCAGTCATCACTGATCACGTGACTGATCATGCACTGATAACGTGGCTATCATGCACTGATCACGTGGCTGATTGTGCACTGGTCACGTGGGTGATCATGTACTGTTCACGTGACTGATGATGTACTGATCACGTGGCTATCATGCACTGATCAGGTGGCTATGATACCGTGATCACATGGATGATCATACACTGATCACGTGACTGATCATGCACTGATCACGGGGCTGTTCATACACTGATCACGTGGCTGATCATTCACATATCACATGACTAATCGTAAACTGATCACGGGGCTGATCATACACTGATCACATGGCTGATCATACACTGGTCACGTGGCTGATCATACACCTATCATGTGACTGATCATGCACTGATCATGTGGCTATCATGCACTGATCACGTGGCTGATCATACACTGCTAACGTAACTGATCATGCACTGATCACGTGGCTATCATGCACTTATCCCGTGACTGCCCATGCACTGATCTCGTAATTGATCATGCACTGATCACGTGACTGGTCATGCACTGATCACGTGGCTATCACGCACTGATCAGGTGGCTCTCATGCACTGATTAGGTGGCTATCATTCACTCATCACGTGTCTATCATGCACTGATGATGTGCCTCATGAGGCAATAATCAAAGAGCTGAGCAGGCACGAATCACACAATCAGCAGTCAATAATCATGGACCTCAGCTTTGACGAATCATGCTGTTCAGCTGGCAATAATCAAGCAGCTGAGAAGGCAGAAATCACACGGCTCAGCTGGAAATTGTCAAGCAGATGAGCAGGAGGAATCACGCAGCTCAGCTGGCAATAATCAAGCAGATGAGCTGGCAGGTATCATGCAGCTCAGCTGCCAATTATCAAGCAGATGAGCAGGCAGGAATCACGCAGCTCAGCTGCCAATTATCAAGCAGATGAACAGGCAGGAATCACACAGCTCAGCTGGAAATTTTCAAGCAGCTGAGTAGGCAGTAATCACACAGCTCAGCAGGCCCTGATCACGTGACAGCACGCACTCTTCACGTGGCTGATCATACACTGATCACATGACTGACCATGCACTGATCACGTTGCTATCATTCACTGATGACGTGGCTATCATGCATTGATTGCGTGACTGCGTATGCACTGATCACATGGCTGATCACTCACTGATCACCTGTTTATCATGCAGTGATCACGTGACTCATCATGCACTGATCACAGGTCTGATCATACACTGATCACGTGGCTGATCATACACTGGTCACGTGGCTGATCATACACCTATCACGTGACTGATCATGCACTGATCATGTGGCTATCATGCACTGCTCACGTGGCTCTCATGCACTGATCACGTGGCTTTCATGCAATTATCACCTGGCTGATCATACACTGATCACGTGACAGATCATACACAGATCACATGACAGATCTTGCACTGATCATGTGGCTATCATTCACTGATCACGTGGCCGCTCATACACCTATCACGTGACTGATCATGTACTGATCACGTGGCTATTATGCACTGCTCACGTTGCTGCTCATGCACTTATCACGTGACTGCGCATGCAGTGATCACGTAACTGATCATGCACTGATCACGTGACTAATTATGAGCTGATCACTTGGCTATCACGCAGTGATCAGGTGGCTATCATGCACTGATCAGGTGACTTATCAGGCTCTGATCACGTGACTTATCATGCACTGATCACGTCACTGATCATGCACTGATCACGTGGCTATCATGAACTGATCAGGTGTCAAGCATGCACTGATCACGTGGCTATCATTCACTGATCACTTGACTGTGCTTGCATTGATTACGTGGATGATCATACAATGATGACCTGACTGATCATGCACTGATCATATGGCTGATCATGTACTGATTAGGTGGGTGATCATGCACTAATCACGTGACTGATGACCCACTGATTACGTGGGTATCATGCACTGATAAGTTGGCTATGATACCCTGATCACCTGGCTGATCGTACACAGATCACATGACTGATCATGCACTGATCACCTGGCTCTCATGAACTGATCACGTGGCTATCATGCAATTATCACGTGGCTGAACATACACTTATAACGTGATTCATCATAAACAGCTCATGTGACAGATCTTGCACTGATCACGTGGCTAACATGCACTGATCACCTGACTGATGATGCACTGATCACGTGGCTATCATGCACTGATCACGTGGTTGAATGTACACTGATCACGTGACTAATGATGCGCTGATCACGTGGCTATCATGCACTGATCACGTGGCTATGATACCTTGATCACGTGGGTGATCATACCCTGATCACGTGACTGATCATGCACTGATCACGTGGCTATCATGCACCAATCACGTGGCTGATCATACACTGATCACGTGGCTGATCATGCATAGATCACGTGGCTGTTCATGCCCAAATCACGGTGACTAATTATGAACTGAACACGTGGCTATCACGCACTGCTCAGCTGGCTATCATTCACTAATCACGTGGCTGATCATGCACTGATCATGTGACTGATCATGCCCTGATCACGTGACTCATCATGCACTTATCAGCTGGCTATCATTCACTGATCACGTGGCTAATAATACACTGATCACGTGGCTGATAATGCACTGATCACGTGGCTGATAATGCGCTGATCACGTGACTGATCATGCACTGATCATGTGGCTGTCATGCACTGATCACGTGCCTGATCATGCACTGATCTCGTGACTGCGGATGCAGTGATCACGTGTCTGATCATGCACTGATCACGTGTCTGATCATGCACTGATCACGTGGCTATTATGCCCTGATCAGGTGGCTATCATTCACTGATCACGTGGCTGATCATGCATTGATTACGTGATTTATCATGCACTGATCACGTGGCTATCATGCACTGATCACATGAATGCAGATGCACTGATCACGTGACTGATCATGCACTGATCACATGGCTTTCAATCACTAATCATTGACTGTGCATGCACTGACCAGGTGGATGTTCATACATTGATCACGTGACTGCACGTGCACTGATCATGTGCATGGTCATGCACTGATCACGTGGATGGTCATGCACTGATCAGGTGACTGATCATGCACTTATCATGT
Organism: Bison bison bison; assembly: GCF_000754665.1. Classification (NCBI taxonomy): domain Eukaryota; kingdom Metazoa; phylum Chordata; class Mammalia; order Artiodactyla; family Bovidae; genus Bison; species Bison bison. The sequence continues at coordinate 9,533 of NW_011485360.1, read as the reverse complement.
GGCCATAATGCACTGATCAGGTGACTGTGCATGCCCTGGTCACAGGGCTGTTCATACACTGATCACGTGGCTGATCATTCACATATCACATGATTAATCGTGAACTGATCACGTGGCTATCACGCACTGATCACGTGACTGATCATGCACTGATCACAGGTCTGATCATACACTGATCACGTGGCTGATCATACACTGGTCACATGGCTGATCATACACCTATCATGTGACTGATCATGCACTAATCACGTGGCTATCATGCACTGATCCCGTGACTGCCCATGCACTGATCTCGTAATTGATCATGCACTGATCACGTGACTGGTCATACACTGATCACTTGGCTATCACGCACTGATCAGGTGGCTATCATGCACTGATTAGGTGGCTATCATTCACTGATCACGTGTCTATCATGCACTGATGATGTGCCTCATGAGGCAATAATCAAAGAGCTGCGTAGGCATGAATCACGCAATCAGCATGCAATAATCATGGACCTAAGCTTTGACGAATCATGCTGCTCAGCTGGCAATAATCAAGCAGCTGAGAAGGCAGAAATCACACGGCTCAGCTGGAAATTGTCAAGCAGATGAGCAGGAGGAATCACGCAGCTCAGCTGGCAATTATCAAGCAGATGAGCTGGCAGGTATCATGCAGCTCAGCTGCCAATTATCAAGCAGATGAGCAGGCAGGAATCACGCAGCTCAGCTGGCAATTTTCAAGCAGCTGAGTAGACAGTAATCACACAGCTCAGCAGGCCCTGATCACGTGACAGCACGCACTCTTCACGTGGCTGATCATACACTGATCACATGACTGACCATGCACTGATCACGTTGCTATCATTCACTGATGACGTGGCTATCATGCATTGATCGCGTGACTGCATATGCACTGATCACATGGCTGATCACTCACTGATCACCTGTTTATCTGGCAGTGATCACGGGACTGAGAGTCTCTGATTACGTGAATGTACAGGCACTGATCACGTGGCTGATCATGCACTGATACCGTGACTGAGCCTCACTGATCACATGACTATCATGTAGTGATCACGTGACTCAATGGTGCTGATCATGTGACTGACCATGCGATGATCATGTTTGCTATCTTAAACTGATGATGTGCCTCAGGAGGCAATAATCAAAGAGCTGAGCAGGCACGAATCAGGCAATCAGCAGGCAATAATCATGGAGCTCAGCTTTGACGAATCATGCTGCTCAGCTGGCAATAATCAAGCAGCTGAACAGGCAGAAATCACACAGCTCAGCTGGAAATTGTCAAGCAGATGAGCAGGAGGAATCACGCAGCTCAGCTGGCAATAATCAAGCAGATGAACAGGCAGGAATCACGCAGCACAGCTGGCAATTGTCAGGCAGATGACAGGCAGGAATCGTGCAGCTCAGCTGGCAATTGTCAAGCAGATGAGCAGACAGTAATCACGCAGCTCAGCAGGCCCTGATCACGTGACTGAGCAAGCACTGTTTCCGTGGCTGATCATACACTGATCACGTGATTGATCATGCACTGATCACGTGGATGATCATGCACTGATCACCTGGCTGAATGTACAATGGTCATATAACTGATCATGCACTGATCACGTGGCAATCATTCACTGATCACGTGGCTGATCATGTAGTGATCACATGGATGATATACCCTGATCACGTGACTGATGATGCACTGATCACGTGGCTATCATGCACTGATCAGGTGGCTATGATACCGTGATCACGTGGATGATCATACAATGATCACGTGACTGATCATGCACTGATCACGTGGCTATCCTGCACGGATCACATGGCTTTCAATCACTAATCATTTGATTGTCCATGCACTGACCACATGGACGTTCATACACTGATCACGTGACTGCACGTGCACTGATCATGTGGATGGTCATGCACTGATCACGTGACTGATCATGCACTTATCAGGTGGCTATCATGCACTGATCAGGTGACTGTGCATGCACTGCTCACTGACTCATCATGCACTCATCACGAGGCTATCAGGCACTGATCCCGTGGCTGATCATGCAGTGATCATGTGACTGATCATGCACTGATCATGTAGCTATCATGCACTGATCATGTGAGTGCACATGCACTGTTCACGTGACTCATCATGCACTCATCACGAGGCTATCAGGCACTGATCCCGTGGCTGATCATACACTGATCACTTGACTGATCATACACAAATCACGTGGCTATCATTCAGTGATCACGTGGCTGATCATGCACTGTTCACGTGACTGATCATGCACTGATGACGTAGCTGTCATGCACTGATCATGTGACTGCACATGCACTGATCACGTGACTCATCATGCACTGATCACGTGGCTATCATGCAGTGATCCCGTGGGTGATCATACACTGGTCACGTGATTGAACATGCACTGATCACGTAGCTATCATGCACTGATCACGTGGCTTATCATACAGTGATCTCGTGACTGATCGTGCACTGATCCCGTGGCAATCATGCACTGATCACGTGGCTGCCCATGCACTGATCACATGGATGATCATACACTGATCACGTGACGGATCATTGACTGATCAGGTGGCTCTCATGCACTGATCACTTGGCTATAATGCACTGATCACGTGGCTGATCATACACTGAACACGTGACTGATCATGCACTGATCACGGGACTGATCATGCACTTATCACGTGGCTATCAAGCACTGATCACGTGACTGATCATGCACTGCTCACGTGACTGATCATGCACTGATTACCTGGCTAGCATGCACTGATCACGTGGCTGATCATGCACTGTTCATGTGACTGATCATGGACTGATCATGTAGCTATCATGCACTGATTATGTGACTGCACATGCACTGCTCACATGACTGATCAGGCACTGATTACCTGGCTATCACGCACAGATCACGTGGCTGATCATGCAGTGATCATGTGACTGATCATGCTCCGATCATGTAGCTCTCATGCACTGATCATGTAACTGCACATGCACTGATCACATGAATCATCATGCATTGATCACGTAGCTATCATGCACTGATCATGTGACTGCACATGCACTGTTCACGTGACTCATCATGCACTTATCACGAGGCTATCATGCACTGATCCCGTGGCTGATCATACACTGATCACTTGACTGATCATGCACTGATTACATAGCTATCATGCACTTATCACGTGGCTGATCATGCACTGATCACGTGACTGATCATGCACTAATCATGTAGCTCTCATGCACTGATCATGTGACTGCACATGCACTGTTCACGTGACTCATCATGCACTTATCACGAGGCTATCATGCACTGATCCCGTGGCTGATCATACACTGATCACTTGACTGATCATGCACTGATTACATAGCTATCATGCACTTATCACGTGGCTGATCATGCACTGATCACGTGACAGATCATGCACTGATTCCGTGGCTATCATGCACTGATCACGCGTTCAATCATATACTGATCACGTTAATGATCATGCACTGATCACGTGGCTATCATGCACTTATTACGTGGCTGATTATGCACTTTTCACGTGACAGATCATGCACTGATCATGGGACTGTACTAGCCCTGATCACGTGACTCATCATTCACTGATCACGTTACTGCCCATGCACTGATCACGTGGATGATCATACACTGATCATGAGACTGATCACTCACTGATCAGGTGGCTCTCATGCACTGATCACGGGGCTATAATGCACTGATCCGTGGCTGATCATACACTGAACACGTTACTGATCATGCACTGATCACTTGGCTGTTATGCACTGATCACTTGGCCTATCATGCACTGATCACGGGACTGATCATGCACTTATCACGTGGCTATCAGGCACTGATCACGGGACTGAACATGCAGTGATCATGGGACTGATCATGCACAGATCACGTGACTCTGCATGCACTGATCACATGGCTATCATGCACTGATCAAGCGCCTGATCATACACTGATCACATCACTGATCATGCACTGATCACGTGGCTGTCACACACTGATCACTTGACTGTGTATGCACTGATCACCAGGCTATTATGCACTGATCACTTGACTGTGCATGCACTGATAATATGGCTATTATGCACTGATCACGCAACTGATCATACACTGATCACGTCACTGATCATGCACTGATCAAGTGGCTATCATGGACTGATCCCGTGGCTGATCATACACTGATCACGTGGCTGATCATACACTGAACACGTGACTGATCATGCAGTGATCACGTGGCTGTCATGCACTAATCACTTGACTGTGCATGCACTGATCACATGGCTGATCATAAACTGATCACTTGACTGATCATGCACAGATCACGTGGCTATCATGCAGTGATCACGTGGGTGATCGTGCACTGATCACGTGGCTTTTCATGCACTTAACACTTGGCTATCATGCACTGATCACTAGACTGCGCAGGTAGAGATCCCATGGATGATCATACACTGATCATGTGACTGATCATGCACTGATCACATGACTGATCATGCACTGATTCCGTGGCTATCATACACTGATCACGTGGCTATCATGCAGTGATCACGTGACCTTTAACACACTCAACACGTGACTGATCATTCACTGATCACGTGGCTATAATGCACTTATCACTTGACTGCATGCACTGGTCACGTGAATATTAAACATTGACAACGTGACAGATCATGCACTGATCATGTGATTGACCATGCGATGATCATGTTTGCTATCATACACTGATGATGTGCCTCAGGAGGCAATAATCAAAGAGCTGAGCAGGCACGAATCACGCAATCAGCAGGCAATAATCATGGACCTCAGCTTTGACGAATCATGCTGCTCAGCTGGCAATAATCAAGCCTCTGAACAGGCAGAAATCACACGGCTCAGCTGGAAATTGTCAAGCAGATGAGCAGGAGGAATCAGCCAGCTCAGCTGGCAATAATCAAGCAGATGAGCTGGCAGGTATCATGCAGCTTAGCTGCCAATTATCAAGCAGATGAGCAGGCAGGAATCACGCAGCTCAGCTGCCAATTATCAAAGCAGATGAACAGGCAGAAATCACGCAGCACAGCTGGCAATTGTCAGGCAGATGACAGGCAGGAATCATGCAGCTCAGCTGGCAATTGTCAAGCAGATGAGCAGACAGTAATCACGCAGCTCAGCAGGCCCTGATCACGTGACTGAGCAAGCACTGTTCACGTGGCTGATCATACACTGATCACGTGATTGACCATGCACTGATCACGTGACTGCCCATGCACTGATCACGTGGATGATCATACACTGATCACATGACTGATCATGCACTGATCACATGAGAGCGCATGCACTGATCATGTAGCTTATCATACAATGATCACGTGTCTGATCATGCACTGATCACATGGCTGATCATGCACTGATAACGTGGGTGATCATGCATTTATCACTTGACTGATGATGCACTGATCACGTGGCTAGCATTCATTGACCACGTGACTACACATGCACTGATCATGTGACTGATCATGCACTGATCACGTGACTGATCATGCACTGCTCACGTGGCTAACATGCACTGATCACTTGGCTATCATTCACTTATCATGTCGTTGATCATACACTAATTACATGTCTGACATGCACTGATGACGTCGCAATCATGCACTGATCACGTGACTGATCATGCACTGATCATATGGATAATCATACTCTTTTCACGTGACTAATCATGCACTGATCATGTGACTGATCATGCACTGATCACGTGGCTATCATGCATTGATCACGTGAGTGCCCATGCACTGATCACCTGACTGATCATGCACTGAACACGTGGCTGATTGTGCATTGATCACGTGGGTGATCATGCACTGATCACGTGACTGATCATGCACTGATCACGTGGCTATCATGCACTGATCACGTGGCTGATCATACACTGATCACATGGCTGATCATGCATAGATCACGTGGCTGTTCATGCACAGATCACGTGACTAATTATGAACTGAACACCTGGCTATCACGCACTGATCAGCTGGCTATCATTCACTGATCACGTGGCTGATCATGCACTGATCATGTGACTGATCATGCACTGATCACGTGACTCATCATGCACTGATCAGCTGGCTATCATTCACTGATCACGTGGCTGATAATACACTGATCACGTGCCTGATAATGCAATGATCACGTGGCTGATAATGCGCTGATCACGTGGCTGTCTTGCACTGATCACGTGACTGATCATGCACTGATCACGTGACTGATCATGCACTGATCACGTGGCTATCATGCACTGATCACGTGAGCTGAATGTACAATGGTCATATAACTGATCATGCACTGATCACGTGGCTATCATGCATTGATCACGTGACTGATCATGCACTGATCACGTCACAGATCATGCACTGATCTGGTGGCTATCATGCACTGATCAAGTGCCTATCATGCACTGATTACGTGTCTGATCATACACTGATAACATGACTGCGCATTCACTGATCACGTGGCTATCATGCACTGATCACGTGGCTGAATATACACTGCTCACATAACTGATCATGCAATGATCACGTGGATGATCATGCAGTCATCACAGGGATGATACACCCTGATCACGTGACTGATCATGCACTTATCACCTGGCTATCATGCACTGATCACGTGGCTGATCATGCAATGATCACGTGATTGATCATGCACTGATCACGTGGCTATCATGCACTTATCACGTGGCTGAATGTACACTGATCACGTGACTAATGATGCGCTGATCACGTGGCTATCATGCACTGATCAGGTGGCTATGATAGGGTGATCACGTGGGTGATCATACAATGATCACGTGACTGATCATGCACTGATCACGTGGCTATCATGCACTGATCACGTGGCTGATCATGCACTGATCACGTGACTGATCATGCACTGATCACGTGGCTATCATGCACTGATCACGTGCCTGATCATGCACTGATCTCGTGACTGCGGATGCAGTGATCACGTGTCTGATCATGCACTGATCACGTGTCTGATCATGCACTGATCACGTGGCTATTATGCCCTGATCAGGTGGCTATCATTCACTGATCACGTGGCTGGTCATGCATTGATTACGTGATTTATCATGCACTGATCACGTGGCTATCGTGCACTGATCACGTGAATGCAGATGCACTGATCACGTGACTGATCATGCACTGATCACATGGCTTTCAATCACTAATCATTTGACTGTGCATGCACTGACCAGTTGGATGTTCATACATTGATCACGTGACTGCACGTGCACTGATCATGTGCATGGTCATGGACTGATCACGTGGATGGTCATGCACTGATCACGTGACTGATCATGCACTGATCACGTGGCCATCATGCACTGATCAGGTGACTGTGCATGCACTGATCATGTGGATGATCATACACTGATCACGTTACTGTGCATGCACTGATCACGTGGCTATCATGTAGTGATCACGTGGATGAATATACACTGCTCACGAAACTGATCATGCAATGATCACGTGGCTATCACGCACTGATCACGTGGCTGATCATGCACTGATCACCTGACTGATCATGCACTGATCACGTGGCTATCATGCACTGATCAGGTGGCTATGATACCGTGATCACGTGGATGATCATACACTGATCACGTGAACGATCATGCACTGATCACCTGGCTATCATGCACTGATCACATGGCTCTCATGCACTGATCATGCGCCTGATCATACACTGATCACGTCACTGATCATGCACTGATCACGTGGCTGTCATGCACTAATCACTTGACTGTGGATGCACTGATCCCGTAGCTATCATGCACTGATCATGTGACTGCTCATACACTGATCACGTGACTGATCATGCAGTGATCCCGTGGCTATCATGCACTAATCACGTGACTGCCCATGCACTGATCACGTGGTTGATCATACACTGATCACGTGACTGATAATTCACTGATCAGGTGGCTCTCATGCACTGATCATGTGGCTGATCATACACTGATCACGGGACTGATCATGCACTGATCACGTGGCTGATCATGTAGTGATCACGTGGATGATATACCCTGATCACGTGACTGATCATGCACTTATCACCTGGCTATCATGCTCTGATCACGTGACTGACCATGCACTGATCACGTGGATGATCATACAGTGATAACCTGACTGATCATGCACTGAGCATGTGGCTGATCGTGCACTGATAACGTGGGTGATCATGCACTGATCACGTGACTGATGATGCACTGATCACGTGGCTATCATGCACTGATCAGGTGGCTATGATACCGTGATCACGTGGATGATCATACACTGATCACGTGAACGATCATGCACTGATCACCTGGCTATCATGCACTGATCACATGGCTCTCATGCACTGATCATGCGCCTGATCATACACTGATCTCGTGACTGATCATGCACTGAACACCTGGCTATCATGCACTGATCACTTGACTGCGAATGTAGTAATCACGTGGAAGATCATGCACTGATCACGTGGATGATCATGCACTAATAAAATGGCTGATCATGAACTGATCTCGTTATTGCGCATGCACTGATCACGTGGCTGATCATACATTGATCACGTGGCTGATCATGCACTGATCACGTGGCTGATGATGCACTAATCACGTTGCTGATCCTGAACTGATCAGTTGGCTGAGCATGCAGTGATCACGTGTCTGAATGGCTCTCATCATGTGACTGATCATGTGCTGATCATTTTTCTATCATGCACTGATGATGTGCCTCAGGAGGCAATAATCCAAGAGCTGAGCAGGCACGAACCAGGCAATCAGCAGGCAATAATCTTGGACCTCAGTTGTGACGAATCACGTTGCTCAGCTGGCAATAATCAAGCAGCTGAGCAGGCAGGAATCTCACGGCTCAGGTGGCCAATTTCAAGCGGATGAGCAGGCAGGAATCACGCAGCTCAGCTGGAAATTGCCAAGCAGCTGAGCAGGCAGGAATCACGCAGCTCAGCTGGCAATAGTCAAGCAGATGAGCAGGCAGGAATCACGCAACTCAGTAGGCCCAGATCACGTGACTGAGCACGCACTATTCACATGGTTGATCATACACTCATCACGTGACTGATCATGCACTGATCACATGGCTATTATTCACTGATCACTTGACTGTGCATGCACTGATGAATTGGATTATCATACACTGATCATGCAACTGATCATGCACTGATCACGTGGCTATCATTCACTGATCACGTGGGTGATCATGCACTGTTCACGTAGCTATTATGCACTGATCACGTGACTGCGCATGCAGTCATCACGTGGATATCATACACTGGTCACGTGACATATCATGCACAGATGACATGACTGATCATGCACTGATCACGTGGCTATCATGCACTGATCAAGTGGCTGATCATACACTGATCAGATGGCTATCAAGCACTGATCACGTGGCTGATCCTGCACTGATCACGTGGCTGATCATACACTGATCAAGTAACTGATCATCCACTGATCACC
>NW_011485359.1:547-1113 GCF_000754665.1 Bison bison bison | reverse complement strand
GTGCAAGAAAATGATACAAATGTTGGAGATATAGTGTATACCTATCACTTAAGTTTTTCCATGTACATCGTTGTGGTTGTACATTTTAAAATGTATTTATCTATCTCTTTTACTAGAAATTTTACTTAGGTAATTTTTGATTCAATTTAAGTTACAGTATCTTTAAACCAGTTCTCCCATGATAGTATAACAGCCAACAAATTAATTATGATTTAGTGTACAGATTTCAGTAAAGCATTAGCTATTTAATCATGAAAAAAGAAACATTTATGAACTCCAGTAGGTTGCAACAACAGCTATTTTTGAAATAGTGACTTTACTGAGGCAGCTCTGCTGATATGAGGCAGGTCACTTGAGCTTCAAGGCTGAGCTAATGGACCAACTAATCTTCACTCTACAGACCTGTATGTAAACCATCCTCCTTGGACCATTCTTATGTTGGAAGCGGAAGTCCCTGTTTGGGTCTCATCTATGTTTGGGTCAGAGTAAAAAAAAAAACACAAAAAGGTTAAACTCAAAGGCAAGGTTTGAAAATTTTTGCTTCTTGTAGAGCTGTTATGTTTTAG
>NW_011485359.1:0-447 GCF_000754665.1 Bison bison bison | reverse complement strand
TTCCATGATTTAGAGCTTTCTATGAAAATTAAATATTTACCATAATGCTTTACACTAAATCATATGTCTTTTATTGTTTAGGAATATGCAGCAAAATTCCCGACCCTCTTTACGCATGGCAATAGAGATAGGAATTTAACTTTTGTTTGTCATCCAAGGGTCATAACCAAATGTTCCTATCCAATACAGGGAGCCCAGTCTGGTGGTCTCTGATTACTGGGAGGTATGGAATGAGGAGCGGGGAGGGAGCCTAGGAAAGGAGGGGATGCATGTATAATCATGGCTGATTAGCATTGTTGTATGGCAGAAACCAACACAGCATTGCAAAAATTAAAAAAAAAAAAATCAGAAACAAAAATAGTGTGCTGTGTATCTGTGTGTAGTTTAATAAAGATCTGTTACTAACACAAAAATGATTTAGAAAATTTGAGAATGCATCATGTAATG
>NW_011485358.1:16186-16951 GCF_000754665.1 Bison bison bison | reverse complement strand
GGGAACACATGTACACCCATGGCTGATTCATGTCAATGTATGGCAAAAACCACTACAGTATTGTAAAGTAATTAGCCTCCAATTAAAATAAATAAATTAATTTAATAAAAAAAGAAAGAAAGTGTGTCTGTGTAACCCAATTTTCCCTTCTCTTCTTGTGAGTTAGACTGCCTACAGTAAGCATGCAACACTACAGGTTGTGCAATTTATTTAATATAGCCTGGCGACTTTGGCAGGAGGGATTGCAGGGTTGAGAAGGAAGAGGGAAGAGAGTCTAGGTCTCAAAACATCATGCCACTCTGGGGTTTTGGAAGTAAGCCAGGTGGGGATTTGGGAAAAAATTGTCTGAATATTTTAAAAGTGTAATTCAAAGCAACTCCAAAACCCTGTTTGTGTGTTAGGGGGAGGGGGCGTGTTTCATGGTAATCCTACAGTAGAAATTTTGGCCAAATGCTAAGAGGTAGTAGGAATGTTGGAGAAACTGGAACAGCGTGAACAGGTGACATCCTGTCATAATATGTGTTTTCACGAGGGCAGGCAGACACAATGCTGTGCAGAAGATCTTCTGAGGTAGTTTGTGTGAAAGCAGCCAGTGAAGTGTGACTCTTTCAGGCATGTCTGACTCTTTGCAACCCCATGGACTATACAGTCCATGGAATTCTCCAGGCCAGAATACTGGAGTGGGTAGCTTTTGCCTTCTCCAGGGGATCTTCCCAACCCAGGGATCGAACCCAGGTCTCCCACATTGCAGGCGGATTCTTTCCC
>NW_011485358.1:11934-13044 GCF_000754665.1 Bison bison bison | reverse complement strand
CTTTTGAACATGCTATCTAGGTTGGTCATAACTTTCCTTCCAAGGAGTAAGTGTCTTTTAATTTCATGGCTGCAGTCTATAGTGAAGGATTTAAAAAAATCCAATCTGCCATTGACTTTTGTAAAGTAGGAAATCATGCACTTGGATTTAGCAGTCATGTCAAAATACGCTAAAATGTTCTAAATAGTTACACTTATCATTGTATATTTGATCAGTATACTTATCATACTTGTCTGATTTATATGTTGATCATACTTATCTCATCAGAGGATGGTAGCAAGCAGTTTTAAGACTGGTATTAGTCTGTGGAACACATAATGAAAAAGAAAGGATGAGAATTATATTTGGCAACGTAATGCTTTGAGTACAGTTCAGGTGATATGCTAGTTCAAGCTTCCCTGCTGCTAGTAAACACCAAATATGCATATGGTAAATACAACTGATGGCCATATTTAAACACCTGGTTATGCCAATTATATCAATGAAACCAAGTGACATTTATAAATCATATTTAAAATAGTTTCATAATGAAATCTTAGCTATTCAAATGCATATGGGGAAAATATGTTTGTCCAGTGGTAGGCTGTATCATTTTTTCATAGATAGATAATCAACAGAAATAGAGGTTAAGAAGTGGCATGGCCACGCAGGCAAAAGAGAGACAACCCAAAAAGTATCAGAGATAGCAAGGAAAGAAAGGAAACCAGCCATAGGATGACAGATGTTGTACTTAGTTAAAGGACTGAGGAATAATTACATGAATTCCTCGTGCCCACTCTGTCATTGATACTTGCGCCTGAATTAAGATTTTAAATGAAGAATCCTGATATTGAAGGCTATCAGATCGGGTGTTAAGGCTGAAGAACAGGGTAGTATTTCATGAATGTCTGGTGCTACATGGAATCAGAAGGCTGATTAGAAGCTGATAATCCACCATGAAGGGGAAACCTCTTGGTTTTTTTCCTTCTCCAATGTGAACTAGGGATATAACAATCGGGTTCCACGTTAAATGCCAAGGGAACATGAATTTTTACATTTACAGAGGATATGAATTCCAGTCAAAAACACTTTATAATCTAGATCTTTATGTATAAACATGCACAGGCAACC
>NW_011485358.1:10580-11834 GCF_000754665.1 Bison bison bison | reverse complement strand
TTTTACCCTGCTTTATCCTGGTTGTTTTTGGAGTCTTACATTCTTTAACATTAATAAATAACTGTACATTTGCATTAGTCTTTCTTCACTAGAGTGCCCTCAAGTTCTGGAAGGACTAACCTGGTTGATCTACAGTAGACTGCTACCCAAGCCCAGTAAATGAATTTTTGCCAAATCCACAACCAGTCTAGACTAGAATCATGGGAACAAATATTTTTTGAAAGATGAATCATTGAATAGTCAGGACTGTTTTATGTAAGAAGGCCACTGGAAATCACTCTCCATACAAGATATCCAAATACTAAATTTCTGTATTTCTGCCTATATTTCTATTTACTCCTTCTCTGAATCCCTTATTGTCTCCTCTTGGCTCCAAACTATGGATCTGGGACCATAGGTATCTCCAAGTAAATGGTCAAACTTCAAGTGTCCTAAGTATTACATTGTTTCTAAAGCATAACAGAAATTTTTACTAAGTTAAAGGGTAACCACAAGGCCTCACACTTAATGGCTCCTGATTCAAAATTAATTTTTCTTCCTTAGATGCCTAAATTACCTCAGCACACAATTACAAAATCTTGCTTTGAAAAGGACCCTAGAGCTTAATCTAATTTTTGACTCAGAGCAGGATTCATTATTATCGAATTGTGTAGTTTATAAATCAGTCTCTGATTGAGCACTTAGCTGATAAAGATACTACATTAGATGTCAGAAAAGTATTTCTTAAAATTTTATTTGAGTAAAGGTTAATGGGTCCCACATAAGAAGAGATTTTTCTGTTTTCGTTTAAAATGTTGTTCTATGAAATTATCTCTAAATGAATAAAACATGGCATATTTTAATTGGAAGTACTCCTGATATTTCTATCTCTGTTAGTCCATATTCCAAAAATGTCCCCTCTTTCAGGCTACCAGCCCTATTGCAGCAACCCAAACATCAGTGCCAAAACCAAAACTGATTTTTCCTATTACATTAATAATAATTTTACAGTATGGTGGCAGGAAATGCACTTTGAGTTCACTGGCTCTAGCTATTAGACTATGTGGAAACAACTTCCTGGAAGGCAGCCAGGTCACTTGGCTTAAAGTCCAACCCTGAGGAAGACAAAAGGTAATACAAGAGGGGAAACTATGCCACCTGACCAAAAGCATTATTGAAACACTCTAGAGCAAGGTTTCTCAACTCTCTATAGTGATCAGATCAGATCAGTCGCTCAGTCGTGTCCAACTCTTTGTGACCCCATGAATCGCAGCA
>NW_011485358.1:6942-7538 GCF_000754665.1 Bison bison bison | reverse complement strand
TCTTTATGGTCCAACTCTCACATCCATACAAGACTACTGGAAAAGCCATAGCTTTGACTATACAGACATTTGTCAGCAATGTGTTGTCTCCATTTTTTAATGCATTGTCTAGATTTGTTATGGCTCTCCTTCCAAGGAGCAAGCATCTTTTAATTTCATGGCTGCAATCACCATCCATAGTAATTTTGGAGCTCAAGAAAATAAAAGCTGTCACTGTTTCCACTTTTTCCACTTCTAAATGTCATGAAGTGATGGACCACATACCATGATCTTAGTTTTTTGAATGTTGAGTTTCAAGCCAGTTTTGTCATTCTCCTCTTTCATCCTTATCAAGAGGCTCTTTAGTTCCTCTTCAGTTTCTGCTATTAGAGTGGTATCATCTGCATATCTGAGGTTGTTGATATTTCTCCCTGCAATCTTGATTCCAGCTTGTAGTTCAACCAGCCTGGCATTTCACATTGTGTACTCTACTTATGTTAAATAAACAGGGTGAAAATATACACCATTGTCGTACTCCTTTTCCTAGTTTGAACAAGTCTGTTGTTTCATGTCTGGTTCTAACTCTTGCTTCTTGACCTGCATACAGATTTCCCAGG
>NW_011485358.1:5832-6842 GCF_000754665.1 Bison bison bison | reverse complement strand
ATCCCTTGAATCTATTTGTCACTTCCACTGTATAATTGTAAGGGATTTGATTTAGGTCATACCTGAAAGGTCTGGTGGTTTTCCCTACTTTCTTCAATTAAAGTCTGAATTTTGTAATGAGTTCATGATATTTACCAAATATCTAGTAAAAAGTAAAATCATTTGAGTCACCAGACTCAGCAAACAAAATAATTGATGTCTGAGGAAATAATAAATGAAGAAAATAGAACAAACTATATTTTTTATTATTGTTAATTAGTCACTCAGTCATGTATGACTGTTTGTGATGCCATGGACTGTAGTCCATCAGGCTCCTCTGTCCATGGAATTCTCCAGGCAGGAATACTGGAGTGGATTGCCATTTCCTTCTCCAGGGGATCTTCCCAACCAAGGGATTGAAACTGGGTTTACTGCATCTCCTGCAATGCAGACGGATTCTTTACCAACTGAGCCATTAAATTAGTATTTAGAGAAAGATTCATCATGTCATTAAATATCTTACATTTGTGAAATAAAAATAAGCCCCTATCCCCAAAGAAAAATACCCAGAGGTATTGTTTCTAAACACACATCATCCATGAAGGCTAGTCTAAGTATAATCAAATATTTACTGAGTGGCTACTATGTGCCGGCTACTCTGTTAGACACTGGGGATACAGCAGTGAGTCAGAAACACAAAAATCCCTGTCCTAAAGGAGCTTATATTTTAGTGGGAGATTTTGTTGTTGTCACTGAGTCATGTCTGACTCTTTATGACCCCATGGATGGCAGCACGCCAGGCTCCATTGTCCTTCACTATCTCCTGGAGTTTGCTCAAACTCATGTCCATCGAGTGGATGATGCCATCCAACCATCTCATCCTCTGTTGTCATCTTCTCCTCTCACCTTCAACCTGTCCCAGCATCAGGGTCTTTTCCAATGAGTCAGTTCTTCCCATAAGGTGGACAAGGTATTGGAGCTTCAGCTTTAGCATCAGTCCTTCTAATGAATGTTCAGGGTTGATTTCCTTT
>NW_011485358.1:0-2962 GCF_000754665.1 Bison bison bison | reverse complement strand
GGAGTGGGTTGCCATTCCTTCTCCAATGCATGAAAGTGAAAAGTCAAAGTGAAGTCTCTCAGTCATGTCCGACTCTTAGCGACCCCATGGACTGCAGCCTACTAGGCTCCTCTGTCCATGGGATTTTCCAGGCAAGAGAACTGGAGTGGGGTGCCATTGAGCTACCTGGGAAGCCCTAGAAAAAGAACAGATGGTGTAAATAGTTTTCTATTTTTGATGTTCTTATTGCTTTTATTTTATTTTTATTGAAGTATATTTGCTGTACAATATTATATGTTACAAGTATACAGAAGACTCAGTTTTAAAGGTTATGCTCCATTTGTTGCTCAATATTATACAATATATCATTGAAGCTTACTTTATACAGAATAGTTTGTATCTGTCAGCTCCCCATCCTTATCTTGCACTTCTCCACTTCCCACCCCACACTGGTAACCACTAGTTTGTTCTCTAGTCATCTAGAGAGTGGGTTATAAAACTGTTATAGTGTTGCCAGGCAGCACTAAAGGCTCTCTGAGGTTAATTAATGGTCATGAATTTGAAGGCTAGAATTGAATGATGATCAAACCAGTTAACATGAAAACAGAATAAGTGGAGAACTGGATATAAGTAGGTTTGGGGTTTTTCCCAGGTGAGTATGAAGAATGGAAAAAGAAGCAAAGGAGTTAATGGTATATAACTGGGAGTGATGGTAATGATGGATCATGAAATACAAGGTCAGGTAAGAAGGAATGTAGCATTAAAAAGAAGCAGGGTAAATAGATTGGATGTCCCAGCAGGGTCAAGAAAACGGGATTGGGGCCTTTGAAAGAGTCAGGAGAGAAGATAGGAAGAAATGGCTTGAGAAGGGGATGTTGAAATTGAGATTATATGCATAAGGCAGTTATTTATTAAAAGAAGTCAGAAAATCAGACTTGAGCTCAGTTTCCAGAAAGAGTTGCTGAGGACCAATGGCACAGAACTGGCCTGATAAGAAAAACTGTTGCTCCTGCATTAGATGCTAAGAAATTGACTACTGCAACAGCTATTGCTGCCAGCACTGATGCTACTACCTTATTAAGAACTCAACCTTGCAATCTCTGCCATCCTTCAAAGCCAAGTTCCTTCACTACTACCTGTTTCAGTAAAATGAGAACCAATACTAATTTATGCATGTCTTCAATTCCAAATCAAAGTCTCATATCAGGGCACCTGATTGGTAGAAACTAAGTCATATTCCACATCTTAGTTCCAATAGAAGTTTGCGTTTTTACTTCTACATTTGAGACGTGAAAATTATAGTGTAATAATTTCCCAAATACAGAAAGGATATTCATGATATTTTGGTTAGACACAAATACAACAAATGTCTACTATAGAGATTTCAGAAATTAATAGCATAATGACAAAAATTTACTCATTACTAAAGGGGTGACTAGCAGTATGCATACAACTAAACCAGAATTACTTAGTAATTACACAGAGATTAATTACACAGAGATTGTCCCTGAATGCAATGTAGAAACCAAAGAAAAAATTAGAAAAATTGAGACATACATATCTTTTTGAGAATTCCAATATTTATTTAATGAGAGTTTCAGAAAGAAAAGGAAGGGTAAAGGAAGAGAAGAAGTAGATCTGGGCAGAAACAGAAAAAAGAAAAAAGAGAAGGAAGAAGAGGAAGGCATCAAAGAAATACTGGACAAAATTTTCCTTGAACCAAAGAATGACGTAAGTCTTCAGATTTAAAGACCCCACGAAGTCTCAAGCATGAATAATGGGAAGAATGACATGTGCCTACATAGATCTTAGTAAAAAAAATTTAAGCTCTTAAGCCAAAGAGTTCCAAAGAACAGGAAGGAGAGATAAGAAAGCCTTCCTCAGTGATCAATGCAAAGAAATAGAGGAAAACAGTAGAATGGGAAAGATTACAGATCTCGTCAAGAAAATCAGAGATGCAAAGGGAATATTTCTTGCAAAGATGGGCACAATAAAAGACAGAAACAGTGAGGACCTAACAGAAGCAGAAGAGGTTAAGAAGAGGTGGCAAGAATACACAGAAAAGGTCTTAATGATTGAGATAACCATGATGGTGTGGTTACTCACCTAGAGCCTGACTTCCTAGAGTCAGAAGTCAAGTGGCCCTTAGGAAGCATTACTACAAACAAGGCTAGTGGAGGTGACAAAATTCCAGCTGAGCTATTTCAAATCCTAGAAGATGATGCTGTGAAAGTGCTTCACTCAGTATGCCAGCAAATTTGGAAAACTCAACAGTGGCCACAGGACTGGAAAAGGTCAGTTTTCATTCCAATCCCAAAGAAGAGCAATGCCAAAGAATGTACAAGTTATTGTACAATTGCACTCATTTCTCATGCTAGTAAGATTATGTTCACAGTCCTTCAAGCTAGGCTTCAGCAGTATGTGAACCAAGAACTTTCACAGGTACAACTGGGTTTATAAAAGACAGAGGAACAGACTTCAAATTGCCAGCATTCGTTAGATCATAAAGAAAGCAGGGGAGTTTCAGGAAAACAGCTACTTCTGCTTCATTGACTACACTAAAGCCTTTGATTGTATGAATCATAACAAACTGTGGGAAATTCTTAAAGAGATGGGAATACCAGACCACCTTAATTGTCTCCTGAGAAACCTTTATATGGGCCAAGAAGCAACAGTTAGAACCTTACATGGAACATCAGACTGGTTCAAAATAAGGTAAGGAGTATGAGAAGGGTGTATATTGTCACCCTGTTCATGTAACTTATAGGAAGAGTACATCATGTGGAATGCCAGGCTGGATGAATCAGAAGCTGGAATCAAGACTGCTGGGAGAAATAATAACAACCTCAGATATGCAGATGATAATACTCTAATAGCAGAAGCTGAAGAGAAACTAAAGAGCCTCTTGATGAAAGTGAAAGAGGAGAGTGAAAAAGCTGGCTTGAAACTCAACATTCAAAAAACTAAGATCATGGCATCCAGT
>NW_011485357.1:9504-9951 GCF_000754665.1 Bison bison bison | reverse complement strand
TGGCTGGATCTGTCTCTTTCCTTTTCATTCCCCTCGTTTATCCTCACAGCCACCTCTGTCTCCTTCCTCCCTCTTTTCTTCTCTGTATAACTCTGTGAACATCTCTAAGCGGTCCAGTTGTGGAGTGCACATAAGGAAGTGATTACTGGCTAGCCTGCTCTCTCCTCTATTGATTCCACCTCATCTCATTCGGGTCACCTCTAACACCATCCTCCCTCTTCTCTTCTCCATGTAACTCTGTCAACCACTCTGGGTGTCCCTCACTGTGTAGAAAATGTTTAATCTTTAACCTAGATGTTTTACAATGGTGCTGTATAGAAGGAAAAGTTTTGAGATTCCTGTAAAAATAAGACTGAAAACCGGAAGCAGAAGGCTTAAGTCCAAACCCTGACTCCAGGGAACTCCTGACTCCAGGGAACATTAAGCCATAGGAACTCATCAAACGCC
>NW_011485357.1:4910-6024 GCF_000754665.1 Bison bison bison | reverse complement strand
CCCTAAATCAAATGGCTCCAGTGAAAATTTTGCAGCTATGTCTACTTCTATTTCTCAGTACCACATTTTATGTCCATTACACAACAGTTACTTTGGACTGAGAGTGGAACATTCTACCTTTCCAGGTTTTTATGGTAATATGTCAGCCCATGATGATACTTTTCCTAAACTACAACAGGCAGGCAATTCATGTTTCCCAGTGCCAAAGATACTTGATACATTTCTCCCTCTCTTTCTAAGTCAACACATCAACCATCTTCATTATTTGAAAATCATCCTAATACATCTGGTGTACCAAATAGGTGTCAGATTATGCAGGATAAGGAAGATTAAAATTAATGTTGGGAGATGTCAACAAATTCCTACAATTCTTTTATTTGAAGAATAAAGTTACATGTTCATTCTCACAGTGTCAATTTCTATTTGAAATAATTAAAAGTAAAATGAGTATTTCAGTTTCTGGATATTTTACTCTGTTTTAATATAAACTCTTCTGTTCAAAGAAACATTCAATATGCATCCTAGGTAAGTTACACCTAATGAATTATTTGAAAAAAAAAATGCAAACACAGTTAAAAGGCAAAATGTAAATAAATTGACTTCTGAAATCATCCAGGCTGAACTGACTGGGTATGTAAGTTAGGATGGTATGTGAGAAGGAACAGATACAAATAAAATTTAGAAAAAACAAATGAACAGTATATACTTTAGTGCTTTCTCAGTTTTATTATATCATGTCCATTATTGGGAAGAAAGTTAAGAGGTTAGACAGCAGTTTGTCTTCATTAAAAAATATATCTGTTACATACTTGAAAATATAGATGTAGCTAATTCAGTAATCATGATCACTATCATAGCATGACTGGGATACCAATGATAACATGACATATTGAATGATTGCACCACAGTCAGCATTACAAGTGGTATTATAAAAGGTCCTTCTTGCTCTGCTCTCCTTATGTCATGCTTTTATTTATTCTCACCAAGACACCACCCTATATTTCCTAATGGATATTTTGATGTTGTTTTCCTGTTCCTGAAACACAGACTTAAATCCTTGTGGTGAATACAGCATGTCAGCATGGTAATCAGTTCTTGGAAAACATGACATCTC
>NW_011485357.1:4413-4810 GCF_000754665.1 Bison bison bison | reverse complement strand
AATTAACCAGAGATATCCAGTTCTTCTATATGTTTCATGTCTACCCAAGTTTCCCTATGTAACTTACACATCAGCTAAAACATAGTGACTGCCAAATGATGTATTTTAAGTACTTAATGAATTAACAATAAAAATATGCTAAATAAATTAGCAACCCAAAGCTATATACATTACTCAGCAACATCCCATAGCCTCCACTCTTACCATAATTGACCTTTCTTATCTACTGAGATTTTAGTAAGATGGTGTGTCTTCTTTATAATGCAATGTCTAGGTTTGTATAGTTTTACATCCAAAAGCAAGTGACATTTAATTTGATAACTGAAGTCACCATTCTTGACAATTTTGGAGCCAGAGAAAATTAAGCTTGTCACTGTTTACACACGTTTACCCTTCT
>NW_011485357.1:0-669 GCF_000754665.1 Bison bison bison | reverse complement strand
TTGTTCATCTTTACTCTCATTATTCTGAATTATTTTTCAGAGTAACTTTCTATCTTTGCTTCTTTTGTTTGTTTTGGTGGATTTTTATCATTTAGCTTTACCAGCTACATATTTCTCTCCCATTTCATTTTGTCTTGATAGCTCTGGTTTGGGTCCCCTTTCTGCAGCCTGGAGGGTTATTGCTCCACTGTGTTGTGTAAATTGCCCTTTTGGGGCTGGGATGGGACCAGTGACTTGTCAATGTTTAATGCTTCAGGGAATTTGTGTCTGTGCAGTGGCAGGGGGATCTGTATATCTTCTTTCTGAAGTGCAATGAATTGTCCATGCATTGTGATTTTGGGGTGTTTGTGGGTTTGGTATGGCTTCATGTGTCCCCTTTTATAATATGCACTGTTGTGTTTCTGTTTTGCCTGAGAATATCTGTGGGTTCTGTTGTACTGAACTTGCTGGCTCCAGTGTGGATATTGCTTTCCATGTAGACATGGAAACTCTGGGGTGTGTGCTTGTCCTTGTGGTAAGAAGTTCAATGTTTATCTAAAGTTCTGGAATCGATATCCTGGACTCTGGGTTTCTGTCCCCAGGTTACATTAGCATTAAAAAGCCATGTATGCACAATACAGAAGATAAAACCCAGGTTAGTGGTGACACAATTCTCCTCATCCAGAAAGA
>NW_011485356.1:135486-137193 GCF_000754665.1 Bison bison bison | reverse complement strand
ATAGGAACATGTCTATCATGTCAGGTTCACAGGTGTCGGAGGATGGCTAGTCACTAAGTGGACTTGAAAGAATGCAGAGGTGTGGATGGAGCTGATGTGTGCACAAGTGTCTGTGTTTGCCCCGGGTTGGGGGGATGTCTATGTATGTAATAGATTTATGAGACTCTCTGGAAGTCTGTGAGACAGAGGTTTGTGTATGTGTGTGCGTGTACCCTACATCTAACCCCAGTGTTTACATCTGGCTCTCTAAGTTTGAGTGACCACGTGTGTATGTGTGTGTGTGTGTGTGTGTGTACAGAGCTCTGTGGGTGTTGTCTGGAGTCGGGGTTGGGGGTTGGGAGAAGAGGGTGATGGGCTTGCAGCGGAGTGTTCCAGCCCCTGACTTGTAATTGGTTGTGATGGGGTTGGGAAAGGTCTTCTGGGCCTGTCCTTGGTGCTTCTGACCCAGTGGAGAGAAGTGGGGTGACAGGGTGTCAGAGAACAGATTGCCCCAGACGCCTCTGTGCATTTCTCCGCTTGGCTCCGTGCCCTGCGCTTCGAAGCCTGCTCTGTTTACCTCTTGCTTTGTGTTTCTCGCCCTGTCTCCCCCTGCCTTCTTTCCTCTGCCTGTCTTTGTATCTCTGCCCCAGGCTCCTCTTGCTTGCTCCGTCTGGCTGCGATGACTCATCTGGGGTAGGCATGAAGGTTACTCAGGGGAACAAGGGCCCCGCTGTTCCCTGGGGAGGTGGGGGGTGGAGAGCAGCACCCAGGAACACCAGGCTGCCTGCCTGGGGCTCCGGCAGTCTGCTCTGGGTGTTGGCTCCCTGACCCCCAAGGGACCAGGTGTGATGCTTCTGGTTCCAGCTCTCTTTTGATAGCTGGGTCCCCCCACAACTCAGTAGCCCCTCAGCTGCTGCTGCAGCAGAGCTGTGGGGGTCTCAGCTGCCTCTTACATTCCTGCCCTAGAGCATTGTGGGAGCAGCTGGAGGAGGACAAAGGGATGGGGGAGTGTCCCCCCACTCCTCCTACCTCCTGGGGTGACCTGGCTTCCCTGTCTTTAGAACCGCCCTCATCTCCAAGGCAACTCAGCCTTTCCCTCTGCCCTGGGCTCTTCCTTCTGAGGCAGCCCTCTTCAGAAACTGGAACTGGGGGAATAGGATGTCAAGATCTTAGGAAGGGAAGGCAGAGCAGGCAGAGGGGACCTGATGGCAGAGAGGGTAAAGGTCGGAGGGGTGGCACTAGGAGTCCCAAAGAATTCCACAGCCTGGAGAACTGAGTGCTGACCTCTGCTGGGAAGAAGACAGGTCAAGATAATTTGGTCTGGCTCTGGGCCTGGGACTGAGGCTGGGGAGGGTAGGTACCTGGGTTCATAAGGAATTGTAGTTGAAATGGTTTTCAGGGGTGGGGTGGGGCAAGCTGCCTGGGGCCCAGTGAGGAAGACCCAGGATTCTTGAGCTGTAACAGGACAGGTCACCTGGGGATTGCATTAAAATGCAGATTCTGATTGTGTGGGTCTGAGAGTCTGCATTTCGCCAAGCACCCAGGTGTTGCTGAAGCTGCTGGGTCAGGGGCCAGCATGGCTGTGGCGGGCACTGCGATTGGGAAGTGCTGGGGTCCCCCACTTGTTTGAGAATTCTGGTCTCCTAAGTGGGGAGGGAAACCAGCGTTTAGCTCTGTGTCTGGCACATGGGGAGCATTCTAAAAATACTGCTGATGCTGTTAAACAGC
>NW_011485356.1:130164-132687 GCF_000754665.1 Bison bison bison | reverse complement strand
GTGGTTAGCTGTCTGGGCAGGGAGAGGGCGGAACTGCAGAGAGGCATGGCTTGGGTGGGGCCTCCAGGGACAGGACCAGGATTGAGGGGTAGCAGGGGGACCACTAGCTCATGTGATACTTGGTGCGAATTAGGAAAAGGCGAAGACACTTAGCTCCATTGTAAATCGTCACAGTAAATACACACATTGTGGGTTGAGCGGTGTCCCTTAGAGGCGGAGCCTTTGTGTAACATGTGACTGCAAGGTGCTCCACCCCACCCTCCTCCCCGGGTGTGGAGAAGAGAGAGCTGTGTGAGGCTGGGGCGAGGGTGAGGGGGTTGCTGGGCCAGGCTGGCCAGATCACTGGGAAGCAGGGCTGTAGAGCACCCAGACAGGTGACACTTTCTTCTCTTCCAACCTCTTCTTCCTCGGCCCCCTGCTTGCCAGGCTGCAGTACGGAGGGCTGGGCCAACTGGCAGATGGTGTGGTGGGGCTGGATGACTTTAGGAAGAGCCAGGAGCTACGGGTCTGGCCGGGCTACGACTATGTGGGCTGGAGCAACCACAGCTTCCCCAGTGGCTACGTGGAGATGGAGTTTGAGTTTGACCGGCTGAGGGCCTTCCAGGCCATGCAGGTGGGCGCGGCCAGCTCCCAGGAAGGGCTCTGAGACCAGGCTGGGTGCCCCGGGGTGCTCGCTTGGGCTCTCCTGGCCTTGACCTTGTGTCCCTCCTCCCTTTCCCCCAGGTCCACTGCAACAACATGCACACGCTGGGAGCCCGCCTGCCCGGTGGGGTGGAGTGTCGCTTCAAGAGGGGCCCGGCCATGGCCTGGGAGGGGGAGCCCGTGCGCCATGCTCTGGGGGGCAGCCTGGGGGACCCCAGAGCCCGGACTGTGTCAGTGCCCCTGGGCGGCCGCATGGGCCGCTTCCTGCAATGCCGCTTTCTCTTTGCGGGGCCCTGGCTACTCTTCAGCGAAATCTCCTTCATTTCCGGTAAGCCCCTGGTCTCTGCCCAGTTCCAGGCCCCTGGGATTGCTAACCCGTAGTGACCCCAAATAGTCATTCTTGGCAGCAACGAGCCTTTCCAAGCAGGGCTGTGCTTAGTCACCCAGTTGAGTCTGACTCCTTGCGACCCCTTGGACTGTAGCCCACCAGGCTCCTCTGTCCATGGGATTCTCCAGGCAAGAACACTGGAGTGGGTTGCCATCTTCTTCTCTAGGGGATCTTCCCAACCAAGGGATTGAACCCAGCAGGGGGCTCTAACTAATTTGAACCCCTCTTCCCCATTTCTCCCTGCCTATCTCAGTCTTTCCTTTATGAGCTCCTCACTCTTGACTGATCGTGAGCAGTATGACAGTGGTTGTTAAAATATTGAAATATTCTGTGCTGTTTGAGAAGTAGCCTCTTCTCTGAGCCTCCTGAGCCCCACCCTGGGCTCCCCCTGAGTCCAGCTTCTCCCCACAATCCAGCAACTAAAAGGTTAACACCTACCACAGCCACAACCCTCCAGGATCCTATTCTACCACCCTTCCCAGTGGGTTGCTGCATACACTGAGTATCAGCCCCGCTGCCTGTTGTTTAGTTGTTCAGTCGTGTCTCTTTTGAGACCCCGTGGACTGCAGCCCACCAGGCTCCTCTGTCCATGGGATTTCCTAGGCAAGAATACTGGAGTGGGTTGCCATTCCCTTCTCCAGTGGATCTTCCTGACCCAGGGATCAAACCCTGGTCTCCTGCATTGCAGGTAGATTCTTTACTGCTGAGCCACCAGGGAAGCCCTGCTCCTGCTTCTAACCAAACAGCAGATCATTCCTGGCTCTCCTGCATGTGTGCCTCCCTTTGGTTGCCCCCTTATCTGACTCCCTCTTTTTTCTCCCTTCTCCCTAGATGTTGTGAATGACTCCTCCCTGGCTTTGGGGGGCACCTTCCCACCAGCCCCCTGGTGGCCACCCGGCCCCCCTCCCACAAACTTCAGCAGCTTGGGTGAGCCGCCCTCGGGCCCCCTTAAAGGCGTGTGGGTCCTGTGCCACCAGTCGGCCCTGGGGCCCCCGCAGCATGGGTGGGGGGTCTCCCATGGTCCTGACCCTTGTGCTCCCCTCGCCAGAGCTGGAGCCCAGGGGCCAGCAGCCTGTGGCCAAGGCCGAGGGGAGCCCGACCGCCATCCTCATTGGCTGCCTGGTGGCCATCATCCTGCTGCTGCTGCTCATCATTGCCCTCATGCTATGGCGGCTGCACTGGCGCCGGCTCCTCAGCAAGGTGGGCGATGGGGGGACGGGTGGGATGTGGGGGCAGAGAGTGGGGCTCCCGTGTTAGTTCGGGGTCCAGCAGGGACCACAGAGCGCAGTCGAATGAGAATAATTAGAGGGAGGCTTAGTAAGAAGCCCACATCAAGAGACTTGGGCAGGGGGTATGTAAATCAGAAGCAGTGCAGTTCCTAGGGCCTGCTCACCGCAGTGCTGCCCTCATCCCTGGGCCTGTGGGTGAGAGGAAGAGGCAGTGACGGGAACCCAGGAGGAATCTAGGAGGAGTGTGGACAGGGCGCCTGAGTC
>NW_011485356.1:125175-128648 GCF_000754665.1 Bison bison bison | reverse complement strand
TTACGCCCGCCCCCCTCGAGGCCCGGGCCCCCCCACACCCGCCTGGGCCAAACCCACCAACACCCAGGGTAAGCCCCTCCACCCCTAGGCTCTGCCAGGCTCCTGGTACCTCTACTGGGGCAGGGAAAGTCCTCAGACCTTGCTCTCCCTCCTCTCCCGACTGTGGCCTCTTCTGCTCTCCTGAGCTCCCAAGGAAGAAGCTTTTATGCCCATAGTGCTCTTCTGCTGCTGCTTGGTCCTTTTTAAGGCCGTTCCCTTGAGCTGAGGAGTAGAAAGCTCCCTGGTTCTCAGCTTGGTTCCCCTCCTCCTGTCGCGCCCATCTCTTGAGCTCCCAGAGCCAGAGAGGAGGATGCTGCGGTGGCTCCAGGCTCTCTGTAAGCCCCCCTTCACTCTCCCCTCTCTAGAGCCGCAAGGAGGCCCTCTCCCCAATGTGTCCTCTCTCTGCTCCCGCCCCCGCCCTTCCGTCTGCTCCTCCTCTCCCCTGTGTTGCCTTCTTGTCGCCCCTTCCCCAGGGCTAAGCGGGGACAGCTCTGCTTCCTCTCCTGTCTGTAGATTCCATGTTGTGCGGGCTGGGAGGCACTGTTTTCTCCCTCCATGTGCCCCTGTCTCTCCTTGTCTCTGAGCTTGGTGTGTTGGGCCAGGGAGGGTTTGGGTAACCATGGCAGAGAGGATGAAAGGATGAAAGCAGGGGGTAGCCCAGCAACGTGAATGGCAGTGGCCGGTGGTGAGTGGGACAAGGGTTTGGAAACTGGAGAGTCACCAGATGGCTGGGACCATCCTTCTAGTGGTGGGTAGAGGAATTCCACTTTCAGCCAAGACTTTTTCATGGTCCTGGACTGTGCTAGGATCCCTAGAGAACATGAGTTCATGACCTTCTTTGCTTATCCATTTCCACTGCCTTGAAAGCTCTCTAGCAGCTCTTATCCCGTGCCAGCGCCTCCTCTGTTTTGAGGCTGCTGGGTGGAATACCAGGAGGTGGAGGGTAGGCCCCATCTCTCGCCCACCTGAGAGGCAGGGGATGGGGCCTCTGGGCGGCGGGGGATGTGGAGAACCTTGGCTCTCAGGGGCTGTTCTTGATGCCTCTTTCTGTCTTCTTTCCCTCACCCCTCCAGCCTGCAGTGGGGACTATATGGAGCCTGAGAAGCCAGGTGCCCCGCTTCTGCCCCCACCTCCCCAGAACAGCGTCCCCCATTATGCCGAGGCTGACATTGTCACCCTGCAGGGCGTCACCGGGGGCAACACCTATGCTGTGCCCGCGCTGCCCCCAGGGGCGGCTGGGGATGGGCCCCCCAGAGTGGATTTCCCTCGGTCAAGGCTCCGCTTCAAGGAGAAGCTTGGCGAGGGCCAGTTTGGGGAGGTAAGTAGGATTCCTTTCCAGCCGTCCGTAGTGGGGCTGCACGCCACAGCCAGGCCTCCCCTTGGCCAGCAGCCTGTCCTCCGTGGCTGTGTTGTTCCAGTTGGCCCTGTCACCTTGGTGAAGCTCGAGGCTCCTAGCAAATCGCCTTCTTCCTCTAGGTGCACCTGTGTGAGGTAGAGAGCCCTCAGGATCTAGTCAGTCTTGACTTCCCCCTCAGTGTGCGCAAGGGACACCCTTTGTTGGTAGCGGTCAAGATCCTACGGCCAGATGCCACCAAGAATGCCAGGTGAGGACCAGGGATGGCGTCTGGAAGGTGAAGAGTGAGAAGTGATTGAGAGAAACGTGGAAGAGTGGGGAGAGTGGCTAGGGGCTAGTGAGCAGGGGTGCAGGGGTGCTAGATTAGAAACTGCAGGGCAGCCCCTCGGTGACCTGCCACCTTCTCCCTGCTTCTCCAGGAATGACTTCCTGAAGGAGGTGAAGATCATGTCGAGGCTGAAGGACCCAAACATCATCCGGCTGCTGGGTGTGTGTGTGCAGGACGACCCGCTCTGCATGATAACCGATTACATGGAGAACGGCGACCTCAACCAGTTCCTCAGTGCCCACCAGCTAGAGGACAAGGCGACGGAGGGGCCCGGGGATGGGGAGGCGGCCCAGGGGCCCACCATCAGGTACACACACAAGGGGTCTCACCTGCTCCCCTCGCCCCAGCTTAGAGGGAAAGGGGAAGCACGGGGTGGGCAGACAGGCAAGGTTCCAGGAGGGGGCCTGGGATGAGACACACGTGGCCGTGTTCATCTGGAACTCGAGGGGCAGGAAGGCCGGAGATGACGACAGTGAGGGTGGTGCAGGTCAGGAACTGCCCTGTGCTCTCTCTCCCTCACTCTCTCTCTGCCCCTGAGTGCAGACGGGAGCATAATAAACATGGTATCTCTTTGGGGTCAGATGAGCGTAGAGAAAGGTTGAGTGGGCCTCCACCTGGACTTTCCATCTCTGCCCCAGGAGGAGGGAGAACCCAGTCCTGGGAAGCGGGCTCTCCTTCATCTCCCAGCAATCTGTGAGGTGGGCACGGGTCTAGGGCTGCCCCATGACCCTCTGTTGTCGGCTCCCGTACCCAGCTACCCGATGCTGCTGCACGTGGCGGCCCAGATCGCCTCGGGCATGCGCTATCTGGCCACACTCAACTTTGTGCATCGGGACTTGGCCACGAGGAACTGCCTGGTTGGGGAAAATTTCACCATCAAAATCGCCGACTTTGGCATGAGCCGGAACCTCTACGCTGGGGACTATTACCGCGTGCAGGGCCGGGCGGTGCTGCCCATCCGGTGGATGGCCTGGGAGTGCATCCTTATGGTGAGAGGCCCTTACAGAGGTGGGCAGGGAGGGGAGGCTGGGGCAGCACTGACTGCCACTCGGAGCCCTGGGATCTCATTCAGTCACCTGCCTTCCCTGGACTGCAGTCTTCCTCATCACTAAAGTGAAAGTTTGGGCTAATGTTCTACAAGGTCTCAAGGGACTTGAGGAAGAGGGAGTTATGGTGTGATGGGGAGCAGTTCAGGAGCCAAGATCGAGTATGAGTGATGGAGTCAGGGTAGCAGAGAGAAAGGAAGATAAAGAAGCTAGAGACAGATTGGGAATCAGGACCAGAAAATGGAAAGAAAGATGGATAGAAATGGGAAGAGGTGAGGCGAGGACTAGAGCAGCAGAAGGAAGGCAGAGCCAGAGGAGAGGAGTGGGCTTTGTGGGAAAGAGGGCCAGCTAAGGAGGGTGGAGTGTCGGCGGGGAGGGAGGGAGGGGGGTGGTGATGCTGACTGGACAGGGTCCCAGTGGGGAGAGGAGGAGGGTCTCTGTCATCTGATGGCTTTCTCTGCCTCTGTTGCCTTACCACACACCAGGGGAAGTTCACAACTGCCAGTGACGTGTGGGCCTTTGGGGTCACCTTATGGGAGGTGCTGATGCTCTGCAGGGCCCAGCCCTTTGGACAGCTCACTGATGAGCAAGTCATCGAGAATGCAGGGGAGTTCTTCCGGGACCAGGGCCGGCAGGTGAGAGCAGAGGGGAGGGAAGATGGGTCCGAGGGGCCAGAAGGGCCAGAGCCTGTCATCTTAGGGACTAA
>NW_011485356.1:119812-124644 GCF_000754665.1 Bison bison bison | reverse complement strand
CTTCCCCGGACACGCTCTCATGCCTCCTTCCTGCTCCTCTCCTAGAAGCCCCTGCCGCCCACCCAGCTGGCCCTGTGGATGGGATCCTCTCTGACCTCCTTGAGCCATCCCTTGGGGAGGCTGGGAGAAGATATAGGGCAGACACTGGACCTGGCCCACTGGCGCACCTGGGCCCCACTGGACAACACTGGTACCTGGAGAGAAGGCTGCTGCCCCCAGCCTCTCTCTTTCCGTCACACACTGGACCCCACTGGCTGAGAATTTGGGAAGTGAGGAGGACAAGAAAGGGAGAAGGGGGTTCCCTTGTATCTCCTCCTGGAATTGCCCTCAGCTTTGGCCTTTCCCTCCTCCATCCTCTGAAACACTGGACTTGGGGGTGATCCCTACCCCCACCCTTCTGCCTCCCCACCTCCCACCTGCCGTGTTGTAGCTAGAACTTCTCCAAGCCTGTATGTTTCTGTGGAATAAGTATTGGGATTAGCGGGGAAACAGAGAGCAACGGCCTGTGGCCCTGGGGTTGGACATCTCTATTGTAGCTGCCACATTGGTTTTTCTATAATCACTTGGGGTTTGTACATTTTGGGGGGGGAGAGACACAGATTTTTACACTAATATATGGATCTAGCTCAATGCTATTTTAATCCCCTGCACTAGGCAGGTAATAATAAAGGTTGAGTTTTCCACAGCTGCGAGTGGGCTTCTTGGGGTTTTGTCAAAATTTGCCTCCCGCTCCCCCACAACCCATTTCCTTTCTTCCTTCCCCCCTTTTTTCCTTCTTCTCCCCATTCCATTTCCTAACGTGTTTTGCCCAGCAGAGTGTTCTGTTTCTTCAAAAGCCAGACCCTTGCCTGTGGGACCTAAGGTCCCACATGAACATGGAGGTCTGCAGGAAGCCTAGAGGGAGGCCTGACCCATGGACCCCTTTGGCAGTCTGGAGAGGTCTACTGATTCTTCCTCAGAATTATGTTTTAAAACCTGTTTAAAAAACATTACATATATTTGTACATACATATATGTAATATATATACACATATACAATTATGACTACATGTATATAAAACAGGAAAGCAATTGAAAGTTGACCAAAATGTTAATAAAAGATATAGTAATGTGTGCTGCTTTAAAAAATACTTAAGAAGAAGACCTAGCACAGGTATAATAATTACTGACATTTTCAAAAAAGTAATGAGCATAAATGATATTCTGAGATTTCTACAGCTGTAGTGGGAAAGGAAAATAGCCATGGTGTCTATCAGTGACAAGTCACAGGTACTGCTAATATACTGGGGCTTTTGCTCAGTCATACTTGGAGGAAATGCTAAGTTTCAGTTAGAGGATAATAAAAATAGAGGTGTAATTTTTTTCTTGCCGAGATTCTAGGAAACCCTCCCACATCTTAGATCCCTGGGTCTGGAAGCCACAAGTAGAGAATCCCTGGATTAGACTGATCAAGTGTGCAAATAACCCAACAGGTGTGAACTATTTGAGAGCCAAACCAAGAGCATAAATGATCTCAGAGGCCTGGAAGAATGAGCCACAGCCACCAGGAAAATGTTTAACAAAGAGTTCAAATTTGGTTGGAATGAAAACAAAATATTCACTGTAAATATTGTAAAAGGCAGACCCATCTTGATGGCAGTTCATGTGAAATAAAGACACTGGGTCTCAGTTGATGACATTCACAAAATGAGTTAACTGGATAATGGAGTGACAATAAAGATAATTTAGGTTGTATTAATAGGCCCTTGGGGTTCCAGGTCACAGATCTGAGACCTGCTGGAAACTACACAGGTCAGATCACTATGACCCACAATTTAAGATAAGCACTGACAGAACGAAGAACTCCCAAACCTCTGACCTTGTAAGTCTTAAGCTCTACACCTATGCAATCACCTTGGGTTCATTTGAATTTAAGTCTCAGCAGGTTCAAACCTGCTGCTTGTCTGTGGTTTTCTGAGAGCTGCACAAGACCAAAACCTGGGGATCATCCTTACACCCCTTTTCCCCTACTCTCATCTCCCAAGTCCAGTCTACCAAGAAGCTCTGTTGCCTTTGCTTCCCCAATTCCCCTTAAATATATCATTTCTGTTTCCATCCCCATCGGGACACATGCTACCTCCGTCTTGCCTGGACCACTGCAGTAATCTCCCAGGATCTGTTTCTGTTCCTCTCTGGTTTGTTTAAGCCAGTGTGATCTTTAGGCATGCAAATCTAAACCCACTCCTTTATTCCAAACCCTTTAATGGCTCCCCATGGACCTCAAAATAGAACAAAATTTTGGGCAAGTTTGCTCCCCTACCCCTACTTTGTGCACTACTGGCCTTCTTTCAGTCCCTCCAATGGACACAGTCCTTCCTGCCACATGGCATTTGCAGCTTGCTGTTCCTCCACCTGGAACATACTTCCCTGGTGTTTTTGCCTTGTTAACTCCTGCTTGTCCTTCAGTAACCTTCCCTGACTTGCCCAACCAGGTCAAATCCCCTCTTGATGCTCTCAGAGCACATGACTCCTTTGTAGCACTACAGGTATGAATTTACATGTTTTTAGTTATTTTTTAGAAAATAATGACAATGCTACTTACTGAGCACCCTCTATGTGCCAGGCTGTTGTTCAATTGCTCAGTTGTGTCCAACTCTTTGCCACCCCGTGGACTGCAGCACGTCAGACTTCTTTGTCCTTC
Source organism: Bison bison bison (assembly GCF_000754665.1). NCBI lineage: Eukaryota > Metazoa > Chordata > Mammalia > Artiodactyla > Bovidae > Bison > Bison bison. The sequence continues at coordinate 121,964 of NW_011485356.1, read as the reverse complement.
ACTATCTCCCAGAGTTTGCTCAAATTCATGTCCATTGAGTAGTGATGCCATCCAACCATCTCATCCTCTGTCGTCCCCTTCTTCTGCCTTCAATCTTTCCCAGCATAAGGGTCTTTTCTGGTAAGTTGGCTCTTCACATCAGGTGGCCAAAGTATTGGAGTTTCAGCTTCAACATCAGTCCTTCCAATGAATATTCAGGACTAATCTCCTTTAGGATTGACTGATTTGATATCCTTGCAGTCCAAGGGACTCTCAAGAGTCTTCTCCAACACCACAGTTCAAAAGCATCAATTCTTCGACACTCAGCCTTCTTTATGGTCCAACTCTCATATCCATACATGACTACTGGAAAAACCATAGCTTTGACTAGATGAACCTTTGTTGGCAAAGCAATGTCTCTGCTTTTTAATATGCTATCTAGGTTGGTTATAGCTTTTCTTGCAAGGAGCAAGCATTTTTTAATTTTATGGCTGCAGTCACCATCTGCAGTGATTTTGGAGCCCAAAAAAATAAAGTCAGCCACTGTTTCCACTGTTTCCCCATCTATTTGCCATGAAGTGATGGGACTGGATGCTGTGATCTTCATTTTTTTGAATGTTGAGTTTTGAGCCAGCTTTTTCACTTTCCTCTTTCACTTTCATCAAGAGGCTCTTTAGTTCCTCTTCACTTTCTGCCATAAGGGTTGTATTATCTGCATATCTGAGGTTATTGGTATTTCTCCCGGCAGTCTTGATTCTAGCTTGTGCTCCATCCAGCCCAGCATTTCAAATGATGTACTCTGCATATAAGTTAAATAAGCAGGGTGACAATATATAGCCTTGATGTACTCCTTCCCCAATTTGGAACCAGTTCATTGTTCCACAGCCAGTTCTAACTCTTGCTTCTTGACCTATGTACAGGTTTCTTAGGAGGCAGGTCAGGTGGTCTGGTAGTCCCATCTCTTTAAGAATTTTCCACAATTTGTTATGATCCACACAAAGGCATTAGCATAGTCAATGAAGCAGAAGTAGATGTTTTTCTGGAGTTTTATATCTTAGTTAATTCAACATAGGAAGTAGTTATTGCCATTTCGCAGAGAAGAAAAACCTCTGTTAGGTTAGCAATATGCCCAGGGTAGCACAGCTGGGAAACAGAAAAACTGATGGCGAACAGCCTGTCAGCTCCTGGCTCTGTTCCTTCTCTCCAGGTCACCTGAGGGGGAAAAGACATGAGCTCTCCATTACCCATCATAGGAAGTTTTCATACACAGAGTGGATAGCCCTAGTCAGGGAGCTCTTTCCATAATCGCAGCTCCAAGGAGCCCAGGCTGATTTTCCTCCTGAAGACCAGTTCTAGGAACTCAGACTGTGCTCAGCTGGACATCGGACCCCTTGCATCCCTTAAAGCAGGACTCTCCAAGAGAATTCTGTGATCAAGGTCTACAACTGCACCATCTAATAGGTAGCTGCTAGCTACATGCAGCTATTATTTGAAATGCTGCTAATGTGACTGAGAAACTGAATTAAAAATTTTATTTTAGTTAATTTAAAGAGCCACAGGTGACTAGCAGCTCCTGTTCTGGACAGTGCAGACTTAGTTTTCCCTACATGTAATGTAGGGAACCATGATCCAGTCCACCCAGCTCCCCTTGCTTGTTCTGATTAAAATGAAGTATATGGCCTATTTCAGTTTTACACACACGTAAATGCACACTGGAGTAGGTGTGCCACTTTGTAATCTACTTTTCTCTCTGTCATTATAGGTGGTCCACAGTTCAGGCCAGGACACAGTGACCTCCTCTGCAAGTGTTGCCTGGTATTCTATATTTCAACTACCCACATTTTATCTAACCAGTTCCCAGTGATAAACATTTGGGCTGTTTCCAATGTTTTTAGGCTACAACAACAAACACAGTTTAGTAAACATCTTTGCATGTATATCTCTCTACACATGTGGGAGAATTTCAGTGTGCTACCTTCCTAATGGGGAGTTGCTAGGTCAAAGGATAATCATTAAAACCATTGGTATATACTGCCAAATTACCCTTAGAAGGGTATGCCTATGTCAACTTTCCACAAAAGTATTATGAATATGGTCAAGTGCTCATGTATACTGAACCAACAGTGAGGTTGTCATTATTACTATCATTGCTAACTGGACATTATTTATTTAA
>NW_011485356.1:110514-119520 GCF_000754665.1 Bison bison bison | reverse complement strand
TTTGCGACCCCATGAACTGCAGCACACCAGGCCTCCCTGTCCATCACCAACTCCCAGAGTTTACCCAAATTCATGTCCATTGACTCGGTGATGCCATCCAACCATCTCATTCTCTGTCGTCCCCTTCTCCTCCTGTCTTCAATCTTCCCCAGCATCAGGGTCTTTTCAAATGAGTCAGCTCTTCATATCAGATGGCCAAAGTATTGGAGTTTCAGCTTCAACATCAGTCCTTCCAATGATCACCCAGGACTGATCTCCTTTAGGATGGACTGGTTGGATCTCCTTGCAGTCCAAGGGACTCTCAAGAGTCTTATCCAACACCACAGTTCAAAAGCATCAATTCTTCGGTGCTCAGCCTTCTTTATAGTCCAACTCTCACATCCATATATGACTCCTGGAAAAACCATAGCCTTGACTAGACGGACCTTTGTTGGCGAAGTAATGTCTCTGTTTTTTAATATGCTGTCTAGGTTGGTCATAACTTTCCTTCCAAGGAGTAATCATCTTTTAATTTCATGGCTGCAGTCACCATCTGCAGTGATTTTGGAGCCCCCAAAAATAAAGATTATAATTTGTCCTTTAACCTTATTTAAAGTCTGTCATAAAGCAGCTTTGCCAGTCTTGTGTCACTCTTTGAGGATTTTAAACATTGCTCAAGAAACAGACCAACAAAACATGCATGGGCTGGCTACAAAGTGTAACAAAGGCTTAGTCTTACCATTTTGATTCCTGGTCACTTGCAAATGTACTTCAAATCCCAGTTCCAGCACTTTGTAGCTATCTGATTACAATCACAAATTTCTTAATGTCAATGAGTTTCCATTTTCTAGTCTGCAAAGTGGGAATAACAAAACTTGAAAGTGAAAGTGAAAGTCATTTAATGGTGTCCAACTCTTTCCAACCCCATTGACTATACAGTTCATGGAATTCTCCAGGCCAGAATACTGGACTTGATAGCCATTCCCTTCTCCAGGGGATCTTCCCAATAAAACTTGCCTTTCAGGAATTTGGGGGAACGTGTAGCTCTGGCTTTTACTGAAGAAGTTCCCTCACCCCATAATAGTTTCATAAATCAAATCAGGCTAAACAATTTTTCTTTTAAAAACTGCATTTATTAGGATATTCAAATTAAACAGGAAGTGCTGAAACCAATACTTTGGCCACCTGATGTGAAGAACTGACTCATTGGAAAAGACCCTAATGCTGGGAAAGATTGAAGGCGGGAGAAGGGGATGACAGAGGATGAGATGGCTGGATGGCATCACCAACTCAATGGACAAGAGTTTGAGTAAGCTGCAGGAGTTGGTGACTGACAGGGAGGCCTGGCTGCAGTCCATGGGGTTGCAAAGAGTCGGATACGATTGAGCGACTGAACTGAACTGGGGAGGTGGGTGGAAGCATGAAGGATATGAGAACATTTGTGGAGGACTTGGGCTTCCCTGGTGGCTCAGACGGTAGAGTCTGCCTTCAGTGCGGGAGACCCTGGTTCGATCCCTGGGTCGGAAAAATCCCCTGGAGAAGGAAACATTCTTGACTGGAAAAATCCCATGGATGGTGGGGCTTGACAGGCCCCAGTCCACGGGGTTGCAAAGAGTCAGACACGACTGAGCGACTTCACTTTAGGTACTGAGGAAGGCGCAATGGATTGAATTAACTCCTAATTCGAGAAAATGCTCTGGAAAGTGCATTATTCCAATTTTATGGGAAGCAACTGAGCTCAAGGAACCCAGTTTCCTGCGTCTCGACACGTAAGTGCCTCACCACCAAGCAGTTTCTGCACCTCCGCCAGGAAGCCCTCGGGGTATTTCTACTCCCAGAGTCCCCACTCGAGTTCAGTCAGTTAGACTCGCCGTTAGCCGAGTGGGTGGATAGGGAGGCGGAACCAAGCAGCCAGACCTCTGGTGCTCCCGGCTCTCTTAAGTACAAGCCAGCCTCTCTCCGCTAGGCTTCCTCGCGGTGCCTTTTGGGAGTTGTAGTCAGACGCGCCTCAACTTGCTCCCGGGTGAGGAAGGACAAGACTCCAGTTCCCAGCATGCCCTGCTGTGGGCGAGTGCAGCGCCGATTTTTATCCTCCCCACTTCGCCACTCCTTCCCTTCTCTTCTGAATCCTCCAATCTGAACTCCAGTCGGTGAAATTTTTCGTCTTCTCCCATTTTTTTCACTGTCATTTTCCGCCATCCTTTTTCCTCTTCCCGGCTCCGTTTAAGCGACGGCTTGTGACTCGGAGTGCACGAGGAGGGGATCGACACTGAGTTACGGTAAGGGTGCAGGGAGAGAAGGGGTGGTGGAGATAGGAGGGAGAGAGTTGAGAGAGGCGAGGACTGGGAAGAAAGTAGGGGACAAGTTGGGAGATCGTGCGGCGTAGATTAGGGTGAATGGGATGAGTTGGTCTTCGGTGAGAGAAGAGGAAAGAAGTGGAATTGGATTTGGGAGACATGGAGGGGAAAAATAGTTACTGCTGTGCTCAGCACGAGGTGGGGCCAAGAAGTAGATGGGAAGAACATACAAATTTGGAACTTATAGGCTGATCAGACCAAAAGAGGCAGAAGGGAAAGAGGGTTGGGCTCAAACAAGTATCTTTGTCACTGCTTAAGTAAAGATGAGACAATTCATTGAAATATCAAGTATTTTTGCAAATATGGGACAATTGACAATTTTGTCATCTAGAAATTGAGAGAAGACTGGTGTTTAGGCCAGAAGTGAGGTGAGAAGGCAGGAAAAGAGGGGAGGCTGGTCAGGATTGGGAGAAACAAGAGGAGGTGAGTGACATGAAAAAGGAAACCATAGATGAGTTTTCATGGGGGCCAGTGGATCGGGAATCAGAATTAGAAAGGTGAGGGGTGACACTGGCATGGCTTGTGGGGGTACACTAACACTTGGATCTCTCAGGTGATGGAGAGCACCCCTTCCAGGGGTGGACTGAATCGAGTACACCTACAATGCAGGAACTTGCAGGAATTCCTAGGAGGCCTGAGCCCTGGTATATTGGATCGATTGTATGGGCACCCTGCCACCTGCCTGGCTGTCTTCAGGTGAGGACCCCCCTTCATGGTAGGGTCCATGGCAGGGAAATGTAATGGGGCCTGCAGATTGAAATAAGTTATTGTGGGTAGAAGCTTAGCCCTGGTGGGCTTGGAGAGTAAAGTGTGTCAGGCCAAGCCAGATAGAGGATGTGGGGGCAGCAAGACAGGTAAAAGTGTTGGGGGGTGAATGTGAGAAGTTTGAGAGGCCATGGATGGCAGGGATGCAGTTCTAAGACAGTCTCTGATATTAACATTGTCCCTCTCCCTGCTTATAGGGAGCTCCCATCTTTGGCTAAGAACTGGGTGATGCGGATGCTCTTTCTGGAGCAGCCTTTGCCGCAAGCTGCTGTAGCCCTGTGGGTGAAGAAGGAATTCAGCAAGTGAGTCTCTCCTGCATTTTTAGCCAGATACAAATTTCTCAACAGCTAGGCTTCCCAAACTGCTATTCTTGGACCACTTCTAGGAAATATTAATGGGGACACCAACAACTTATAATTAAACACATTTGGGAAATTCTCATTACTGTATTTTGCCTCTCGGAGAGTTGTGATGTCTGTTACAAGGCTCTGGTAGGTGTTACAGTAAAGAAACATTGCCTTAAGACACATCTCACTCTGTGAAATGGTGTTCCAAGGACCACCAGTTTAGAAAAGGCAGAAACTGACACCTTTGTGGGTCTCCTTCTTTCTGTTCCCTAGTCTTCTCTCTCACCTCTCTGCTTCTGTTCCAGAGCTCAGGAGGAAAGCACGGGGTTGCTGAGCGGCCTCCGTATCTGGCACACCCAGCTACTCCCTGGTGGTCTCCAGGGCCTCATCCTCAACCCCATCTTCCGCCAAAACCTCCGCATTGCCCTTCTGGGTGGGTATGTCACTTCCGTCTTTTCCTAAATTGGGTAGGGGACATAGTGATTGAATTGCTGGCCGGGGAGCTCCTGAGGGGCCTCTCTGCAACCTTGCAGGCTCCACTTTTGGAAGCTCCTTTAAGAGTAAGTTGGACCAGATGGAGCTACATGGTGTAGAAAATGTCTCCCACTCACGGTCCCTGGGGATGAGGGTCAACTAAGGGCAGAAGCGTGGGTGGGGAACACAGGTAGGGTTCCTTACTGTTGGCCATCCTGGCATAGGGGCAAGGCCTGGTCTGATGACACAAGTCAGCTGGGACCAGACAAGCATGCCCGGGACGTCCTCTCACTTGACAAGTACGCCGAGGAGCGATGGGAGGTGAGGACTTGGGACTCTGTGGGTGTCTCTGCTTTTGTTCCCGCTTCCCACAGCCTTTAAGGCATCCAACTCTGTTCTCTTCCGTTCTTCAGGTGGTCCTGCACTTCATGGTGGGATCCCCCAGTGCAGCCGTCAGCCAGGACTTGGCTCAGCTCCTCAGCCAGGCTGGGCTCATGAAGAGGTGAGGCAGCCAGAGGTACAACAGCTCTGTTTTGCCATGTCCTTGAGTCCCTGCTAAATTGAGTCCACCTTGGGTCAGGATTGGAGGGGATTGACTGAAAAAGGTGGGCTGAGGGACGTCCCCGGTGGTCCAGTGGCTAAGATTCCACGCTCCCAATGCAGGGGACCCGGGTTCAATCCCTGGTCAGGGAACTAGATCCCACATGCCACAACTAAGAGTTTGTATGTCACACAAAGATACTGCTTGCCTCAACAAAGATGGAAGATCCCGCATGCTACGACTAAGACCTGGCATGGCCAAATAAATAAATATTTTTAAAAGGAGAGTAGAGCAGAATATGGCAAGAGATTAAACCAAAAAAAACAAACGTGGGCACACAGGTGGGACGGTGGCCTTTCTCTGCACACTTCTGCCATGAGCCCTGTCTGTCTCCAGTGCCGAACCTGGAGAGCCACCCTGCATTACCTCTGCCGGCTTCCAGTTCCTGTTGCTGGACACCCCAGCCCAGCTCTGGTACTTTATGTTGCAGTATCTGCAGACAGCCCAGGTGAGCAGGTCAGGGGTGCCCGCCAGCACGCTCTACTCTTCCCCAGACCCACTGAGGGACTGCTGCCCACAGACTCTGTTCCCTGATTTTCTCTCATTTCCTCCCTCACACCCCTCCCCCTTTGTCTCTGCCCATTCCTCCCTAGAGTCGGGGCATGGACCTAGTGGAGATTCTCTCCTTCCTCTTCCAGCTCAGCTTCTCCACTCTGGGCAAGGTAAGCAGGGGGCCTGAGTGGGCGAGATGGGAAGAGAGTAAAGAGATGGGAAGGGGAAATGAGGTAATGGGGCAATACAGTGGAGGATAAGAATGAACAAAGAACATGCAGAGATGGGAAAAGAGGGAGTGAGTGTATGGGATTGGGAAAGGGAGAATGGGATGTGTTTTGGACCCCAGCTGGCCACTCCTTTTCCCCAGGATTACTCTGTGGAAGGTATGAGTGATTCTCTGTTGAACTTCCTGCAACATCTGCGTGAGTTTGGGCTTGTTTTCCAGAGGAAGGTATGAACACCCAGACACATGGCCTCTACTGAAGAGACAGGGTGGGATGGTGCCTTGGCCTTTAAAGGAGAGTGGGGTCTTGGGAGGCAGTCACAAGAAGCAGTTGCCAGGACTGAATACTTATCTCCCTTGAGGGAGAGAAGTTGGGAGCTGAGGTCCTGGGCACTGGGAGGAATCTGATGTTTCAGGAGGAAGATGTAGGGCAGTGAGGCCTGAGAGAGGGCCTGTGGCCTTTCCCTTCTCCTTTTCAGAGGAAATCTCGGCGTTACTACCCCACACGCCTGGCCATCAATCTCTCGTCAGGTGTTTCTGGGGCTGGGGGCACTGCACATCAGCCAGGCTTCATTGTTGTGGAAACCAATTACCGACTGTATGCCTACACGGGTGAGGCTGGACAGAGGGCCCCTGGAGAGCAGGCTGGTGGGGAGGGGAGGAAGAAGCGGAAAGAAGCAGGAGGGACTGCCAGCTTCTGGTCACGTACACTTGTAACTTGGTGGTTTACAGAGCTCTCTGAGGCTTGGGGGAGCCTAGATGGTGGGAACCCTCCTAATCCTCTTTTCCTATCTTCTGGTCAGAGTCGGAGCTGCAGATCGCCCTCATTGCCCTTTTCTCTGAGATGCTCTATCGCTTCCCCAACATGGTGGTGGCACAGGTGACCCGGGAGAGTGTGCAGCAGGCCATTGCCAGTGGCATCACAGCCCAGCAGGTATCCCTGCTTGGGGAAGGTGTGGGTGGAAAGAAAGGCTGCACGTGGGTTGTAGGTTACGGGGTGGTCACCTTCCGGAAGGCTAGCGTGGAGTCTGTTACAGAAGGTGGTGGTGAGTTGTCTGCGTGTGAACATCAGGTCATGAGAAGTCAAGGCTCTCAGTGTGGGGAGAGGGAGACCCTCCTGCAGAAGACACGTAAGGAGGAGCTATAACTCTGCAGTTGTATCTCAGCACCACCACTTCCTAGCTGCACTGGTGGCCTAGTTGTTTCTCTTATCTGAGCCTCAGTTTCCTCATCTGGAAAATGGAAATAATGACAGTTCTCACTCAGGGCTTCTGATAGATCTCACTTCAGCTATCAGGGCTTCCCTGCTAGCTCAGTTGGTAAAGAATTCACCTGCAATGCAGGAGACCCCAGTGCAATTCCTGGGTTGGGAAGATCCACTGGAGAAGGGATAGGCTACCCACTCCAGTATTCCTGGGCTTCCCTTGTGGTTCAGCTGGTAAAGAATCCGCCTGCAATGTGGGAGACCTGGGTTCGATCCCTGGGTTGGGAAGATCCCCTGGAGAAGGGAAAGGCTACCCACTCCAGTATTCTGGCTTAGAGAATTACACGGACTGCATAGTCTATGGGGTCGCAAAGAGTCGGACAAGACTGAGCGACTTTCACAAAGGGTTGTTGAACCAAGTCAGTGAAATACAGGTAAACCATTTAGTTCAGAGCCTGCCATGCAGTTAGTGCTCAAAAATAATAGTTGCTATTACTTTAAAGAAAAAAAAAAAAACTATGGAAAGGGAAAATATGCCAAAGAAGCAGCAGCAGACATCACCAATGGGAGCAATACCTAAAGACAACAGCTATGGGATGTGTTGAATTGATAGGCATATGCCTATGAATTTTTAAACAATCAGTTGATGTTCAGTGACATTAGAAGACAGGTAGCTTTTCTGCTTTCTTATTTGAGAATTCTGTGCAATGAGAATTGCACTCATTGAGAATTTATTTACTGCCATTGATCCCAATTCTTGTCTGTTTTCCTAGATCATCCATTTCCTAAGGACAAGGGCCCACCCAGTGATGCTTAAACAGGTACAAAAATGAGGCTGGAGGGACAACAGCTGCCGGAGGCTGAGAGCCCTTGGTACCTGGTGATGAAGTGATGGAAAAGAGAAATGGAAATCCAAATCTGGGGAATGAGTGGAGGGCTGGGGCTGCCTGGAGCAGTGCTTCTGAACCTTACAAGGGCCATCCCTTGCCCCTGCAGACACCGGTGCTGCCTCCCACCATCACAGACCAGATTCGGCTCTGGGAGCTGGAAAGGGACAGGCTCCGGTTCACCGAAGGTGAGTGGCTTCTGGTGGGGTTTTTTGGTCATTGGCCAGAAGAAGGACAATTCAGTCTTGGTGAGCTGAAAAAGCTGTTCATGCATTTTATTTTTTGTTTACTGCATGGGCTAGTAAACCCATGCATGTTTTATTTCGGGATGAGTTGATGGCAGTAAATAAATTCTCGAATGAGTGTGATTTGGATTCAGCTAGAAGAGGGAAATTGGAAGGGATTCAATTCAGTTCAGTTGCTCAGTCATGTCCGACTCTTTCTGACCCCATGAACTGCAGCACACCAGGCTTCCCTGTCCATCACCAACTCCCAGAGCTTACTCAAACTCAGGTCCATCGAATTGGTGATGCCATCCACCCATCTCATCCTCAGTGAGTCAGTTCTTCACATCAGGTGGCCAAAGTATTGGAGTTTCAGCTTCAGCATCAGTCCTTCCAATGAATATTCAGGACTGATTTCCTTTAAGAGTGAGTGCAATTGTGCCGTAATTTGAACATTCTTTGGCATTGGAATGAAAACTGACCTTTTCCAGTCCTGTGGTCACTGCTGAGTTTTCCAAATTTGCTGGCATATTGAGTGCAGCACTTTCACAGCATCATCTTTTAGGATTTGAGGGATAATTCATAGGGATAATTTCTCTGGTTTTGGTTAGCAATGGGTTTTCTTACTGTATTATACTGCCTTCCTGAATATGGCTGGGTCATGCTAGTGTTAAGATTTAAATGTGGGTGGCAAGCCGAGACCGCTGGTTCCCTGAGGCTGGTTCCCTGAGGCTGCCATCGAGGGGCTCCCACCTCCCGTTCTCATCTCCTTTCTCTCTCCCTGCTGCACCTGACTTGCGGACCCCAGGCGTCCTGTATAACCAGTTCCTGTCACAAGTGGACTTTGAGCTGCTGCTGGCCCACGCGCGGGAGCTGGGCGTCCTGGTGTTCGAGAACTCGGCTAAGCGGCTCATGGTGGTGACCCCGGCTGGGCACAGCGACGTCAAGCGCTTCTGGAAGCGGCAGAAACACAACTCCTGAGAGTGCGGGACTGGACCTGGGCGGGGCGCACCCGGGAAGGCGGGCTGCGTGGAGGCTGGCGCGGCCTCAGAACTCAGGTGTTTTTTTTAATTCACACGTCGGGACTCTTCTAGTTTAATAAAATTGTGAAAGTGAACCACACTACCCCCGCCACCTCCCTGGGAAACCTCCTCTCTCCGCGCCGGCAGCGCTCATCTCCGCGTCGACAGCCATTGGTTCGCGAGAAGGAGGAGGTGTGGCCGAGGCCAGCTAGTGCGCATGCGCCCGGGCGGGGCTCCGCCTCAGCGCCGCGCGGCTAGCGAGTCACGCTCCGGCCGGGTTCGCTGGTTCCTCAGTACCTGCCGCCGCCCCCCTACGCTCCACGCCGCGGGGCGCCCTGGGATAGCGGCGGGCTCACCGGGTGAGCGCGCAGCGGGCCGGCGATCGGGGAGTGGGAAGTGCTGGAGGATCAGGACCCGCGCGGTGCGTC
>NW_011485356.1:102213-110414 GCF_000754665.1 Bison bison bison | reverse complement strand
GCGTCGGGCGGGAAGGCAGATCAGCACGCGGGCTGGGGGCAGTGCAGATGGCCTTTGAGGAGGCGGACAAGTAGTGATCCTGGTGGGACCTCTTGCTGGCTCTGATGTCCATCATCTGCCAGAATCCCTGAGTCCTTTCCCTCTCCTCTGTGTCTACGGTCACCCCCACATCTCAGCTGAATAGGTTGAGGGCCTGAGACTTACTCTGTCCCGGAAGAGCGCTGCTAATTAGAAGACCCTGTCTACTCTAGTCCTCACAGAGGGAGGGTTGTGAGGGATGGGCTAGATACTTTATCAGTCAGTGCTGGAGGGAGGCGGGAAGAGGCGGGGGTAAGAGGGTGTGACTTTGGGAGTTGTGACCCTCCCTCACCACCATACCCTCCCAATGTGCTGTAGCTGGAACAGACTTTGGCCCCTTGCCAAGCACTCCCGATGCCTCATTTACCTCTGACCTCTTTTCGACCACCGCTTTGGGGCTTGAGGCCCTCACGGGGCCTCCCCAGGTTCCGTCCCCTTTCCACCCAGTCAGAGCCAAATGGATCAGCCATCTCCCGGAGGAACCGTGAAGCCAAACAGAAGCGCCTGCGAGAGAAGCAGGCATCGCTGGAGGCTGGGATAGCCCCCAAGAGCAAGGTTAGGAGTCCCGACAGCTGGTCCTTGGTTCTCTGAGAAATTTTGGGAGAGCACTGGAGGACAGACTGGCTGGATTCCAGATGCCTGGGGTATCCTGAAATTGCAGCCCGCATTCTGGTTCCTCCTCTCTGCAGTCACCTGCAGAATCCAGTAAGGCCTGGACCCCTAAGGAGAGAGTGTTGTATGAAATCCCCACGGAACATGGAGAAAAGAAAGGTAACTAGGAAACCTGAAGGCCTTTTCCCTCACATTTTGGTTGCCCATTCGGTCTGCTGAAATGCAACCTGGGAACAGAAGTCAGGAGTTAGTGGGGCTCTCCTCTGCCTCCTAGATGTCTCCCGACCCCTGCCTCCTGCATACAGCCCCCAGTACGTTGAGGCTGCCTGGTACCCTTGGTGGGTGCGAGAGGGCTTCTTCAAACCAGAATATCAGGTTAGTACCTGGCAGGGAGGAGTGCTAAATGATCCCCAGGACAGAATGGCCCATAAGATTGGTGGGCACGAGTCTGGAGCTCACAGCCAACCACATTGCTGCTGCTGCTGCTTCTAAGTCGCTTCAGTCATGTCCGACTCTGTGCGACCCCAAAGACAGCAGCCCACCAGGCTGCCCCGTCTCTAGGATTCTCCAGGCAAGAGTACTGGAGTGGGGTGCCATTGCCTTCTCCAATGCATGAAAGTGAAAAGTGAAAGTGAAGTAGCTCAGTCGTGTCCGACTCTTAGCGACCTCATGGACTGCAGCCTACCAGGCTCCTCCGTCCATGGGATTTTCCAGGCAAGAATACCTGCCGAAAAGCAGGGAAAGCTTATCTTCTCCCCCTGGTGTCTCAAAGGTTATCCTCTTCCCTGTTACTTGCCAGACTTTTTCCTACAGTTCTTTCTGCTTTGGAGACACCAGAGGGTGCTATTCCCCAGGGAACATCCAGTCCTCTCTTGCCATTTGACTTTTCTTCCTTCTAGGCCAGGCTGCCCCAGGCCACAGGGGAGACCTTTTCCATGTGTATCCCACCCCCTAATGTCACAGGCTCCCTGCACATTGGGCATGCGCTGACCGTGGCCATACAGGATGCTCTCGTGCGCTGGTGAGAGGGGAATGGGGCTGCATGAGTTCTTGGAGGAGAAAGAAATTGGGAAAGGATGAGGCTAAATGAACATGTAAAGCCATGGATTCCCATGAGGGTTTTTCTTTCGCAGGCACCGGATGCGTGGGGATCGGGTGCTGTGGGTCCCTGGCTCAGATCATGCAGGGATTGCGACCCAAGTATGTCTTTTGCCACTCATCCCTTTACTTGAGTGAGATTTCTTCCCCCAAAGTGACCTGATTCTCTGCCCCCTCATCTTACTGTAGGCTGTGGTGGAGAAACAGCTGTGGAAGGAGCGAGGCGTGAGGAGACATGAGCTGAGCCGGGAAGACTTCCTTAGGGAGGTGTGGAAGTGGAAGGAGGAGTGAGTATGGGGGGCAGGGCAGGAGGGGCTGAGACAGCAGGTTTGGATCTGGGCTTCCCAGCCCCTCTCCTAACTTGTAGTCAGGGCTTTTCCCATTCAGCTCTAACTTCCCGTGGGAGTGTAAGCTCTGAAGTCCCTTAGCATTTGGTGGGGTCTCCAAGCTTGGTGTGTGTGCATGTGTTGTGTATTGTATATGTTAAAATGCATGTAGTTATGTGTAAGTGCATATATATATATATGTGCACATATATATGGGCTCCCCAGGTGGCTCAGTGGTAAAGAATCTGCCTGCCAATGCAGGAGCCACAGGAGACACATGTTCAGTCCCTGGTTAGGGAATATCCCCTGGAGGAGGAAAGGGCAACCCACTCCAATATTCTTGCCTGGAAATTTCCATGGACAGAGGAGCCCAGTAGGCCGCAGTCCACGGGGTGTCAAAGAGTTGGACGTGACTGAGTAACTAAGCATGCATGCGCTCCCCCATATATTTATATGTGTGTATATATATATGTTTTTTCTTCCATTTATCCCATTTTCCTTTGCTTGGATTTCATCATCTCTCCTCACCTGTTCCCACTTTGCATCCTCTTGAAATTACCCTTTTTCTTCCAGGTCTGTTATCACATGCTGTCTTCTCTGTAAAGCTTCTTTGTGTTTCCCACAAATCGGCTGCCCCTTCCCCTTTTACTAGAAATGTTATGTTTCTTTCAATATCACAGAAAGCCATATACTGGGCCTGTGTGTCTCCATTAGCTTCTTGAGGCTAGATCAGTCTCGAACTCACTCCAGAGTCCAGCACCGCTGGGGCTTCACTAGGCCCGGGACATAGTTGATGTCTGGGACATGTTTGCTGACCCAAATCTGTCTGGGCACAGGAAAGGTGGCGAGATCTGTGAGCAGCTCCGAGCGCTGGGGGCCTCCCTGGACTGGGACCGAGAGTGCTTTACCATGGATACCGTGAGTGTTCGGTGCTGTGGTCCCTGTGGGTGTCAGGGAGGTGTTCAGAGTTCTGTGCAAGGAGGCGGGTTGCTGTGTATGTTAGGGGGGCCAGGGGGACGCCTGGGCCCCTGGCAGGGGGTGGGCTGAGAGGAGGCTGTTGGATGTGGACACTCAGGTCATCCTAGGGCTCCTCAGTGGCCGTGACAGAAGCTTTCGTGCGGCTCTACAAGGCTGGGTTGTTGTACCGGAGCCGGCAGCTGGTCAATTGGTCTTGTGACTTACGCTCCGCCATCTCGGATATTGAGGTGAGGCAGAGGAGAGGCGGGTTTGTGAGAGTTCTGAGCCCGGGGGAGAGCTCGGACTCTGGAGCCAGCCTGCCGGGATTCACATCTGAATCTGGCCACCTCCCAGCGATGTGGCTCCTGACAGGCTGTTAGCCTGTCAGCCTCAGTCTCCTCGGTCTGTAAAATTCAGGGCTGATGGAAATACCTGCATCACAGGGGTGTTGTGAGAATTCAGCGAGAACTCCTAGGAGGCTGGCATAATACCTGCGTGTGGTTTAAGTGCTCAGTGAATATTTACTTCTGTATTTTTTGCTGTGCTGGGTCTTCGTTGCTGTGTGTGGGCTTTCTCTAGTTGTGTCGAGTGGGGACTGCTCTCTAGTTGCGGTGCCCAGGCTTCTCTTGTTGCAGAGCACAGATTCTAGAGCGAGGGCTTCGTAGGTGTGGTGCGTGGGCTTAGTTGCCCTGCAACATGTGGAATCTTCCCACACCAGGGATCAAACCCATGTCCCCTGCACTGGCAGGCGAGTTCTTAACCCTTAACCCAGGGAAGGGTGGTCCCTTCCCCGGACCACCAGGGAAGTGCAGTGAATATGTTCTTTAACTGTGATGGCACAAGGATTAGGTGAGGGGAAGGAAGTGGCTCCCAGGTCCTCTGAGTGGCTTTTTGATGGATGGCAGGGAGGCCGGGGCTATGGATGAGTAGAGGTGGGAAACCAGTTGTGAGCCTTGCAGAGAGGCTGCTCTCTGACCCTGCCTCTTCCACGCCCCCAGGTGGAGAGCCGGCCCCTCCCTGGCCGCATGGAGCTTCAGTTGCCTGGCTGCCCCACCCCCGTGTCTTTCGGCCTCCTCTTTTCCGTGGCCTTCCCCGTGGATGGAGAGCCTGGTGAGGGTAGTCCTTGGAAGGGTCACCCACTTAACCTCTGCTTCCCCTGTTTTCTTGAGCCCACCTTGGGCTTTTGGAGGCAACCCACCAGCCTGTCTTCCATGTGACTTGGATGGAGGAGCATAGGGAACCTTGGAAGTATTGCCTCCTGGAGATACTCACCCTGGGTATCCTGGGCCATGTAAGAAAAGTGCACGCAGTCACTGCCCTGAGGGAGCTTAGTGCAATTCCACAGCAGGCTGCTACCCCTAAAAGAGACAAAGGGTCAGTTCTGAAGTGTGGTTTGAGCAGTAAGTATTCCCAGGAGTTTGGAGAAGGGAAGATGGATGAGCTGGAATAGTCAGAGGTTTCTTACAGGAGGGACTGGTGCTGCCTCCAAGAAGGCACAGCATTTATGATAAGGGCACCAAGCAAAGATTCTAGTTGGATTTATTAACATTCTACTCTTGTCTCCCAAGTGGGCTGTTGAGGAATTCTGTAGCCCCAGACATCCCCTTAGGCCTCTGGTCATTAGCTTAGCAGAAACCCCAGGGTCCTATAGACGTTGGTCCTTGTTTTCTCCAGTTACTCCTGGGGGCCTGCTCTACCTTGACCATCCCTGCCTCCCACCTTTTCCAGTTCTCCCAACTTTAGCTGTGTCAGGAGTACAAAGTGAGGGCGAGGACCACCTTTAAGTGATTGAATTTTGTCTTCAGATGCAGAGGTTGTGGTGGGAACCACGAGGCCAGAGACGCTGCCTGGAGATGTGGCTGTGGCGGTCCATCCTGATGATTCCCGCTACACGGTAATACTCAGTGCTCCCTGCGGCCTGGCCTTCCACCCCCATACTTTCTCTTCCCTTCCTTTTGGGATCGCAGCTCCTCCTCTCTGCTCGTTTTTCCTTTTCCTGAAATTTCCCTTATCTCAGCTCTCCAGTGGCTCTGACTCAGGTCCCTTCTCTTCCTGGTGTTACACTTCAGCTCAGGGCTGGCAGACTGTGGCCCGTGGGCCAGATCTCCTGTTTCTGTATGAGCACCCTCGTTCCCTATGTATCATCTGCAGCTCCATCATGTGTTGTCTAACTCTGCCATGGCAGTGGAGCAGAGTTGTAGAGACTGAATTTTCCTCCTGGCTTGCAAAGGTTAAAATTCTTACACTCTGGCCCCTTAAGAAAATGTTTACTGAGCCATGCTGTAGGTCTTTACCTTCTGGTTTTCACCCTCGTATTTCCAGGGTTCTCATGCCCAGCCCAGACCCTTCTACCCGACACATGTGTCTGTCCTTGATCCCTCTCCCTTCCCTTTAGCATCTACATGGGCGACAACTCTGTCATCCCTTGACGGGGCAGCTTCTCCCTCTTATCACAGACTGCACTGTTCAGCCACACCTGGGCACAGGTAAGTGGGGGCAGGGCAGAGACAGGAAGTCAGGGCTTCTGGGGGAGAGGGGAGGGGAGAGAACCAGGAAGAGGCAGAAAGTAGGGGAAGGGTGGTCTCAGTGGATAGTGGGGGATGAGAGGGAGGGATGGGGTAGCGTGGGCGATGGTGACACGTCTGGAAAAGCAAAAGCCAGGGTCAGGGTCCAGTGCTGACGGCAGTCCTGCTCCCCTAGGGGCGGTGAAGGTGACTCCAGCGCACAGCCCTGCCGATGCTGAGCTGGGGGCCCGACACGGCCTGAGCCCCCGGAGTGTCATTGCGGAGGATGGGACCATGACCGCCCTTTGTGAGGACTGGCTGCAGGTGGTACCAGCCCAGTGATACCCCGTCCTTTGAGGGCACCCTCTGCCCCATCTCCCCTCCCCCACCCTCTTATTTTTCTAGTAGCCTTTAAGCTTTACTTTTGCTACTTTTCTGCAGGGTCTTCACCGATTTGTGGCCCGGGAAAAGATTCTGTCAGCACTGAGGGAGCGGGGCCTGTTCCGGGGCCTCCAGAACCACCCCATGGTGCTGCCCATTTGCAGGTAAGCCTGTTTTCACTCCTTTCCTCTGATCACCCCCAGAAGGGGATGGGCGAAGCTTAAGAGTGACTGCAGGATGGGCTGTGCACCCCTCAGGCTAGAATACGAGCTCTGTGTCTGTGTTGTTGGCTGCTATGTCCTCGGCACTGAGGGCCTGCGCAGTCGGGTCCTGTGTCCCTTTCAGCCGTTCCGGGGACGTGGTAGAGTACCTACTGAAGAGCCAGTGGTTTGTCCGATGCCGGGAAATGGGGGAGCGAGCTGCCAAGGTGAGGCTGCAGTGTGGGGAGGGCCTGGGGCCTGGGCGGGAATGAAGAAACAGGGAGGCTGGGGCCCTCTCTAGCTATGCTTGTTGAGGGGAGAGCTGGGGGGATGGAGGCAGGGTGCCCAGAAAGGGCTGGCTTGCATCTTCACTCAAGTCCAGACTCTTCTCTGGAGGCTTGGGAGGTTCTTTCTGAGTTTCAGAACCATCTCAGAGACCACTGGTCCCATTCATGGGGATCGGGGGTGCAGGTAGGGAACCACCATTAAGGTCCTTCCCCCTCCAGGCCGTGGAGTCGGGGGCCCTGGACCTCAGTCCCTCCTTCCACCAGAAGAACTGGCAGCACTGGTTTTCCCACATTGGGTAAGAAGGGGAGCTCTCAGGGGAGGGGGAAGGGGGCCCACTGATCATACTAAGAAATCACTCATAGGAAAAAGGAAGAAAAAAAATCACTCCTATCCTCTTGGCAGGGACTGGTGTGTCTCCCGGCAGCTGTGGTGGGGCCATCGGATTCCAGCCTACCTGGTTGTAGAGGAACATGCAAAGGTCAGTAGGAGAAAGTGGAAGGGAAGGCTGGGTTTGGCCAGAAGAGCCTCAGCACAGGAGTCAGAGGGCTTCCAGCGCTGGTCCCAGCTGTGCTTCTGATCTATGAACCGCCGTTGTGTTAGCTCAGCTTCTGAGCTGGCATTTCTTCATCTCACCACCAGAGGGCGCCAGCCTTTCTCAGCCCACCGGAGACCATGAGCACTCAGCGCTGTCTCACACCTGTCCCGAGCTGTTCTCTCACTGCCCCTACTCCTTACTTCTGCAGGGTGAAACGGAGGACTCCTGGGTGGTCGGGCGGACAGAGGCTGAGGCCAGAGAAGTAGCTGCTGAATTAACAGGGAGACCAGGGGCTGAGCTGACCCTGGAGAGGGGTGGGTATTCCACCCGAGGCAGGCGGGGAGGGAGCAGGTACTGAGGTTGAGAAAGGTGGGGTCGGGGAAGCTGGGAATGGGACAGAGCCCTGGTCTCTGTGAGTGAGGGTCGGGCCGGAGAGGTGGGCAGCAGTGGGCTGAGGTCCTGATGCTGAGGTTCCAATTGTTTCCGTTCTGTCTTCCAGACCCTGATGTCCTGGACACGTGGTTCTCCTCAGCTCTTTTCCCCTTTTCTGCCCTGGGCTGGCCCCGAGAGGTGAGGTGGGTTGAGAGGAAGAGAGTGAAGGTGGGGATGAGGAAATGACCCCCAGGGCCCCTCAGAGAGTCCTATGAAGAGCTGGAGGCCCCAGGCTTGGGCCACTCACTGTTTATCTCTTTCCTCCTAGACCCCGGACCTGGCTCGTTTTTATCCCCTGTCACTTTTGGAAACGGGCAGTGACCTCCTGCTCTTCTGGGTGGGCCGCATGGTCATGTTGGGGACCCAGCTTACAGGGCAGCTCCCCTTCAGCAAGGTAAAGACCCTTTGGTGCCCTGCCCTTCTCTGAGACTCCCTAGTCTCCTCTAAGTCTTGTCCTCCATTCTAACCCCTCGTATGGGGTTTTCTGGGTTCCCAGTTCCTTTGTCCTGATTCACTTTCCAGCCTAACCTCTAATTCCTGAAGGACAGCTAAGGGCCCTCCAGAGGAAAGTTCTTCAGGCCCCACTTCTGACCCCCTCCATACCTCCAGGTCCTGCTTCACTCCATGGTCCGGGACAGGCAGGGCCGGAAGATGAGCAAGTCCCTGGGGAACGTGCTGGACCCACGGGACATCATCAGTGGGATGGAGCTACAGGTCAGGATGGAGGGCCCCAAGAGGGATGGGGTTTTCCAGATAAAGGAAGGGGAGCTGAATGGAGGGGCTGGCGGAA
>NW_011485356.1:83381-102113 GCF_000754665.1 Bison bison bison | reverse complement strand
CTGGAACTGGGAGGGCCAGTGGGAGGGACCCTGGTAGGGGCAGGGGCTTCCACTGAGGCCAGTGAATTACTCACCCACCCCAGGTACTGCAGGACAAGCTGAGGGATGGAAACTTGGACCCCGCAGAGCTGGCGATTGCAGCCTCGGCGCAGGTAAGTCTGACCTGTTCCAGCCTCTAGTTCGTGGCCACCAGTTAATTCCCTGTGCAACCTGCCTTCTGGCCCTGCAGCCTCACAGGCAGCTGCCACCCCTCTTCTTTCTCTTTGCAGAGAAAGGACTTCCCTCATGGGATCCCCGAGTGTGGGACAGATGCTCTGAGGTTCACCCTGTGCTCCCATGGGGCCCTGGGTAAGCCTGGGTGAGGGCAGCGGGCAGTGGCCTCTGTGTGGTGGGGCGGAGCCGCGGACTCCCCTGCAGCTGCCACCAGTACATGCTCCCTACCTCCACTCCCTCCCAGGAGGCGACTTGCACCTGTCCGTCTCTGAGGTCCTGAGCTTCCGACACTTCTGCAATAAGATCTGGAATGCCCTGCGCTTTATCCTGAATGCTCTTGGGGAGGAATTCATACCCCAACGTGCGGAGGAGGTAAGACAGAAAGAGGAGATGCTTGGGAGCTGGGTAGTCCAACATCTGAGTCTTGGAGGAGGCGTCTGGAAGAAAAGGAGGCAGTTGGGTGGGAATCGAGTTGTCCCAACCCGAAGCCCCCTCTACCACAGCTGTCCCCCGCCTCCCGCATGGACGCCTGGATCCTCAGCTGCCTGGCCCGCACGGCCCAGGACTGTGAGCGGGGCTTCCTCACCCGTGAGCTCTCGCTCGTCACCCACGCCCTGTACCACTTCTGGCTGCACAACCTCTGTGATGTCTACTTGGTGAGTGAGGTGGGGGCAGGCCCCCTGCAGCCCTGCTCCCTGTCCCCTGGCAGAGAGCTCTGAACTGGGTTTTGAATTCCTCCCTCAGGATAGGAAGAGAGGTGAGATTGAGAAATCCCAGTTCCCCTCTTCTCTGGGACTGGTCTGGGTACTGTTCCCTGCCTGTCACCTGAGGAGCAGGGAGAAGGGGACACTTCTAGAAAACTGAGTCTGACAACACAGGGTTGGGAGGCTTGTTGTTCACTTGCTAAGTTGTGTCCATCTCTTTGCGATCCTGTGGACTGCAACATGCCAGGCTACCCTGTCCTTCACTATCTCCAGGAGTGTAATCAAATTCATGTCCATTGAGTTGGTGATGCTATCTAACCATCTCATCCTTTGCCTCCCCCTTTGACTGAGCGACTTTCACTTCACTTCTCCTTTTGTCTTCAATCTTTCCCAGCATCAGGGTCTTTTCTAGTGAGTCAGCTCTTCGTATCATAGATGGAGATTGTTTTCAGTTCCTGTAATTGCTGCCTTCGGACCCTAGGCAGGCTGGGAGCCGACAGGGAGCAAGAGTACCGGTCTTTAGACCCAGGGATTCTCTCAAAGGAGGGCTTGTTTACCATGGAGTGTCAGGTCCCACCCCCAGAGCAGCTCAGGCAGGCAGGTTTGGGGGAGGGTGGTGAGCTTGTTCATTTCTTGTCCCAGGTGATCCTGACACTGTTGGCTGAGGACCCCTGTCCTAGATTTCTGTTTCTCAACTTAAAAAAAACATTTCTGTCTCTGTGGTTAAAAAAAAAAAACACAAAACTCAATGCTTTTCATTCTAAATGCAAACGTCCCTGACAGTTTTATTCCTCACCCACCCCCGAGTCCCTGCCCTGGATTTCCCCTTGTCGCATGCTCCCTACTGTGTCTGGGGACAGCTCATGGTCTCAGAGATGCTGGGTGCTCCCGTTTACCCACAGCATCCCCACTGGCAGGGCGGCGAGTGTGTGGAGGAAGGAGGTGGCCATGGCTGCCCCCTGACCATTGGCTTCCTCCGTAGGAGGCTGTGAAGCCGGTGCTGTCACACTCTCCCCGCCCTCTGGAGCCGCCTCAGGTCCTGTTCTTCTGCGCAGACGTCGGTCTCCGCCTCCTCGCCCCGTTGATGCCTTTCCTGGCTGAAGAGCTCTGGCAGAGACTGCCCCCCAGGCCTGGTGGTCCCTCTGCCCCCAGCATCTGTGTTGCCCCCTACCCGAGTGCCCGCAGCTTGGTGAGTCACACCCATGGAGTCTTGGAGTGGGATTACTGGTAAAGATTCGGAGGGAAGTCTTCTAGAAGGGCTTGATGCTGTGGGGTCATTGACAGTGCTGGTCTGTACTTTGCTGTGGAGTCTTGAGGAAGATGGATTGTTCCTGCAGGGCTGGAATAACTCTAAGGTGTCGGGGGCAGTATTAGCAAGTGGTTGAGAGCAGGATGCTGTCACCAGACTGACACTAGCTGTGTGACCTTGTGTCGATTTCCTCTATCTTTAAACCGAGGACAGTAATAGTACGTGTCATGGTTGTGATGAGGATTAGATCTTGGTAATAGGATATCCCAAAAATCTTAGTGTAGTTTTAAGCTTTCAAATGCTACAAACTCACCCAAAAATCATTTTCAAGTTTAACCAAGTTTCTTTTTTTGCTTACTGGGTTTTATGAGCTTTGAATAATACCTTTTAAATTATCATGTATTTTTGGTTATTTGTCATCTTCGGTCTAAACATTGTCCATGGATCATCTAAGACCTTCTTAGATGATGCCCTAGTTTTCGCCATGTTCCATTCCTTGAGGTGGTGAATTGTGTGTGTGGTGGAGAGAGCAGGTCATTGCTCTAAGGAGATGGGGGTGGGTGGGTGGAGGTCAGAGCCAGGAGAGTTGAGACCGAGTCTCGGGGGGTCCCACTTACCAACCCTGGATGTACACCTCCAGGAGCACTGGCACCAGCCTGAGCTAGAGAGGCGCTTCTCCCGGGTTCAGGAGTCCGTGCAGGTGCTCAGGGCTCTGCGCGCCACCTACCAGCTCACCAAGGCCCGGCCCCGAGGTGAGGTGGGCCCCAGGCTCCTGAGTCCCTGCAGACAGGAGGATCTGATGGGGAAGAGGGTGGAGCTGGGAGGGCAGGGCCCAGAGTTAGGAGGTGTGGGAGGAAGACCTGGGCCCTCCACCTGACGGCTCCCGTTCCTCCCCAGTGCTGCTGCAGAGCTCAGAGCCAGGCGAGCAGGGCCTCTTTGAGGCCTTCCTGGAGCCGCTGGGCATCCTGGGCTACTGTGGGGCGGTGGGCCTTCTACCCCCTGGTGCAGCAGCCCCCTCAGGCTGGGTCCAGGCCGCCCTCAGTGACACCAGTCAGGCGTATATGGAGCTGCAGGTGAGCAGAGGAGACTGGAGGGGGCAGGGAGGGGCTGAAAGGATGTTGGGAGGAGGGCAAGGGGGGGGTTCTGTAAAGTGAGGAGGGGTCTTGGAATGGTGGTGGGTGAGCGGGAGGGAGTGTTGGGTGGATGGCAGAGGTCTCAGCCTTCTTCCTCTGTTCTTCCACAGGGCCTGGTGGACCCCCAGACCCACCTACCTCGGCTGGCTGCCCGAAGACACAAGTTGCAGAAGCAGCTTGATGGCCTCCTAGCCCAGCCCCCATCCGAGGGACAGGCGGAGACTCAGAGGCAGCAGAGGGTGAGGCTGGGGGAGCCACTCAGGACGCCGGACTCCCTGAGGGAATGGGGTTAGGGGCACGCAGTGTCGGGTGGTTCCCCTGCCTCCATTCTCAGCCACTTCTCTCCTCGCCCAGCTTTCTTCCCTCCAGTTGGAGTTGTCAAAACTGGACAAGGCGGCCTCTCACCTCCGGCAGCTGATGGATGATTTTCCAAGCCCTGGGAGCTCACCATCCCCGTGACTTTCCTTCCTCCCAGACCCGCCTTTGAGGCCTCTGGGGACAGACCGGGCAGCGTTGGGGTGTTCTGTGGTCCAGCCCCTTCGTTTTGTCAGTGAGGAAACAGACTGGCTTGGTCAGATGACTGGGTGACCTCGAGACACTCACGTGTGTGCCCTGGCCTCCCTCCTCCGCAATCCCACCTGGAAGTTTGGGAAGGAGGCCACTCAGATAAACTTAAAATCCCAAACGTGTCTGCTGTGGTCCTTTTATCCTTTCCCTTAGCCCTGACTTTCCCACCTCTTGGTTGTTCCTGACTCTGGTCTGGGAAAAGCGGGACGGCCTCCTCATGCTCTGGGCCATGGTGGGAGTGGGTGCTGGGCGGGGCCTCCCTCACTGGAGGAGAGATGCTCCCGAGTAGGGCCTGAGCACAGTGACCCGGGTTCCACTTACTTCCTGCACTTACGGACAGTGGCCCGACTTCTGCAGGCTCTTCCTCTGCTTTTCACCAAAAGGGAGCTTCCCCGCTTCTTGGCCTTATCTCCAGAGGTGCTGAGGGGATGGGGGACTTTCCACAGGCCTGGGGAGCTGCAGGCTGCTCTGGGGATCGAGTTCCTCCCGCTTCTGTGTACCTGAGACCTCAGTGCTAGGGACACACCGCCCAGCCTCAGACAGGGGTACACACACGCAGACGCCCACCTAGCCACCTTACACACCTTGTCTCGTTGGTGGAATTCAGGGGCCTGCCACCCAAGTGACATTCTGTCTAGCAGCTCTGAGAATTACTGTATGTGGTGGGCCTGGCTGGGTCCTCTGTGGTGCCATTTATTCCTCCTGAGAACCTCATGAGGTGGGTGTTTGGTCCATTTTAGAGCTGAAGAGACTTGCTCAGGGAATAAAAGGAACTAGTCCACAGTGTCAGCTGGAATTACTGGCGTTCAGCCCAGTAAGTTAGGTGTCGGTTATCTGCCTGCTGTAACCAAGCTTCAGAGATAGTGGTGGCTAATCTACAAAAATATTGAATCACTATGTTGTACATCTGAAACTAATATTATGAATCAGCTATACTTCAATTAAAAAACAAAAAATAAGTTATTTTTAAAAAGCAACAAAGATAATGGCTTAGACGAGATAGGTGTTTCTTTTGCTGGGCGGAAGCAGTACAGGACTCCGCAATGGAGGATTCCGTATCCCTTTTGATCTTACATTCCTGCCATCCTGATACACTCTTCCCAACTCTGGGTCTAAGGAATGCTCCCACCGGTATACCACATCCCACCAGAGGGGAAGGAAAAGGAGGGAGTGAGCTCCTTCCTTTTTCTTGAACACCTATTACATGCTGGGCTCTATTCTGAACCCTTGGATTTATTAATGAGAGAAACAAAAATCTTTGCTCTTTTGTACTTTGATTTAGGCTTCCCTGTGGCTCAGATGGTGAAGAATCTGCCTGCAATGCAGGAGACCCAGGTTCGATCCCTGAGCCGGGAAGATGCCCTGGAGAAGGGAATAGCAACCCACTCCAGTATTCTTGCCTAGATAATTCCATGCACAGAGGAACCCTGGTGGGCTACACAGTCCATAGGTTGCAAAGAGTCTGACACGACTGAGTGACTACACTTTAACTTTTTTTTCACTTTGATTCTAGCAGAGAGAGTCAGAAAAATACACATGTAAAATAAATAAAAAATTAAACAACAAAAACTGTACTGTCTGCTCCTCCATCCTTTTGGAGATCCAGACATTCAATCCCTCAACTTGTTTGGGGTCTATTCACCTGACCCACCAGCCCACTGGTGCAGCCTAGGGGTCAGTCATGAAATACTGGGGTCCTACAGAGCCCCCAGCTACCTCTCCTCCTCCAGGGGTAGTAGTCCCAGGACAGTTGTCAAGGAAACGATAGAAATTTTGTTTTGTTATGCTTTCGTATCTTCAGGGATGCTCCATTTGGAACTGTTGCCTTTCCCTTGCTCCAAAGGAGTCGGCCTCTAGTTCCATGTGGTGGTGAGGCTGTGCGGTTGGGAGCGGGCTGGTAGGACAGGTACTGTGGAGAGCAGGAAGCAATCATACCAGTAGCCCTTCATGGTCAAGTCTGGGCTGCATGCTTGCATTTAGAGTCAGCCAGTAAGAGGTCAAGAGCATCTTGAGTGTGGAGTAAGATGAGTGCCTGCCTTAAGAACAGCAGGAGGTGGGGCTTCCCTAGTGGTCCAGTGGTTGGGACTCTGTGTTTCCACTGCAAGGGGACCAGGTTCAATCCCTGATCTGCGAACTGGGCTCCTGCATGTCGTGCGGCCAAAAAAAAAAAAAAAATGCAGGAGAAGGAAGAGCCCTAGGGGACTAAGACTTTTATACTGGGGCCAGGTTTCCACCCTAATAAAAGTTCCTACCACCCAGACCCACTTATCTGACAGGTACCATGGTAAGTGTCCTTGATAGCTTATCCATGGAATCCTCAGGACAATCCAAGGAAGCAGGTACTACCATTATCCTCATTTTGCTGGTAAAGCAATGGAGACTGGGATTTCCCTGGTGGTCCAGTCTTAACAGACTTTGAGCTTCTTTTTTTTAATGGCTCTTAAAATCTTTTTTTATTGAAGAATAATTGCTTTATAGAATTTTGTTGTTTTCTGTCAAACCTCAACATGAATTAAAAATAAGGAACATGTCACGAATTTGCATGTCATCCTTGCACAGGGGCCGTGCTAATCTTCTCTGCATTGTTCCAATTTTAGTATATGTGCTGCTGAAGCAAGCACCAGACTTCGAGCTTCTAATCTGGGGCCTGGGTTTGATCCCTGCCCAGGGAACTAAATCCCACATGCCTCAACTAATCCCCAGAGCAGGAAAAAAAAAAGTTCTGGGAGAATAAGAAAGTCATCTAGGACATAAGCATAGGCCTGTGGGATTACACGTTCCCATAGGCACCCATGCTGTTTCCCCGCCTGTTCTGCCAGGCTGGCCATCCTCTCACAAGCTGAATCCCTCATCTCTCACATCAACAGTCCCCCACCCCACCTGCTACCCTGACTGACCTGTGTGGATCCCTGGGCGTGTTCTGCCCACATCCTTGCCTGAGGTTCCTGAGCCCCCAGCCCCAAAGCGAAAGCAAAGGGAGAGGAAATGAAAATCTTGCTTAAGCCAAGGCATTTGTCTGGTGTCAGACGTCTCCATTGCTAATGGACCTCAAATGACTTAACCCTCTCAAGCCTCGATTTCCTCATCTGTAAAATGGGATAATGAGATCTATTATGCTACGTGGGAGCTTGCTGCAGGCGTTGACACGGGAAAGCCTCTTGCCTGGAACAAAGCAGGAATTCAGTAAATGTTCCTTTATTCCCAGGTGCTCTGAGGAACTCAACTTGAAGTGAATGTGTGTGTGTGTGTGTGTGTGTGTGTCCCCAAGTAGGCCTTTGGCATGGTGCTAGGAGAGAACACATCCACCGGGGAAACCCTCTGCTTAACAAGGGAGAGTCAGAGACTTGAGTATCCAGTTCCCTTTTCCTGCCATCCCCTCTGCTCATGAACCCACAAAGTCAGGTCACTGAATTCAGCATATTTACTGCCACTGAGCAGGGTGAGGGCCTGTTGGAAGACAGGGTCGGGGCATGGCGCCTGCTCTCCGGGGACTGGATGCCCCAGCTGAGAAGGGCACAGGCTTCGACTGCTCTCAGACTCTGCAGGTGATGTGCTGTGAGGACCCTGCTTGATGCAGGGTGACGTTGGTCCCCAAGGGGAGGTGGAGGAGGAGGCAGAACTGAGGGATACAAAGGGCCAGAGGGCGAAGTGTAAGATGGCTCTCACTCACACCTGGAGGGGCCAGCCGCCCAGACCAACGCAGAAACACACTCCAAGTTCACACAGCCCCCTCTGTTTCCCTCCCAAAGGACTACCTTCTGGAGAAAGTCCAGGAAGCTGGAATTGTAGGAGGAATTTGCCAGAAGGGAGTTCTTCAACTTCAGTTGCAAAGTCATTCCTGGCCCTAGGGATCCAGATGCACAGCTGAGGACCCAGCTGCCAGGAACAGGCTCCCTCAGGGGTGCGGGCGCCCCTCCTGCCCCACCCCAACCCAAGGTCTTTCATCCCTTCCAGACCCTCTTGCTGCAGTTCAGCCCTGAGCCCTCAGGACCTCAGGACTACGGGGTGCCTCCATGTCTCTCTCACCCACTTCTCATCTTGGGGGCCAGGTGTGTAGCCCTCCAGACTCACCTGCCCCCTGTGAGCTGCCGACGAGGGTCAGGAGGAGGACGAGGGGCAGCCCAGCCCCCATCGCGACTCTACCCCCTTGCTTCTCAGATGCTGGAAGAGATGTCTGAAGGCCTGCTGGCCTCTCCTCACCGGCCTGCCTTCCTGCTCCCCACTCAGTCCTGAGCAATGGTGCGTGTGGGGTGATGGGAGGGTGGCTGGGCAACTGGATTTTCCAGTTCTCTCAATAAGACTCTGAGGACCCAGGAGAGGGCCATTCACTGGGCTGTTGGGGAAAGGGAGGGTGGTCCCCTTTCCTCAATCCCGTGTCCCACTTCTCCCCCACGTCTCAAAGCTTGAGAGGGAGTGGGTGCCCCAGGAAGGGAAGTTGGGGAGGCGTCCCTTTGTGCTGGTGTCTGGGCCCCACCCACGCCTGGGCCTCTCATTGCTCTTTAGGGATTAATTATTAACTGCGATTAATTTCTATCAGCCGTGCCACCCAAGGGCTCAGGAATGTGGGCCCAAAAGGGAGGGGTAGATTACACCGAGTTCTCCCCAAACTCGTGTCCTGCTCCCTCAGCCGCAATGACTTTCTGGGTGGGGGGAACTTTCATCTTTGAATATTTTGTTTTAGTCTCTCTAACATATCCTAGCAACTTGGGCGGAGATGCAGTTTCATCAAATATCCCCATCACGTCCTGCCTTGAGCGCTCACGCAAGAGAAATCCCTTCATCCTCCCAGCCAAAGCCCTTTCCCAAATCGCTCAGAATGGCAAACCAACGACAGGATGGAGAGGGAATTTGGAAATCTGTCTAGTTTACCTTCTTTCTTTCTTATTTATTTATTTTATTTGACTGCACTGGGTCTTAGTTGCGGCATATGGGATCTAGTTCCCTGACTAGGCATCAAACTCCAGGCCCCCTGCATTGGGAGTGCGGTCTTAGCCTCTGGACCACCAGGGAAGTCCCTACCCTCTTTCTTAAAAAAATAGGAAACTAGGGCTCAGAGAGGGTAAATGACTTATTTAGGTCACATAGTAAGTCAGTAGCAGAGAGATTAGAGATAGACCAGGCTGTCATGATACCAGACACAGGGATAAGCTCAACGGATTGACAAACTAGTCGTGTAAACCCTCTAGAATACACAAGGGCACACGCTGTTTTATCGCCTTAGTTGCCTCCCTATGCGTCTTCTCTCCCTTCTCCCCCACACCAGTGGGCCCCTGAGTAGACGGATGGAGACAGAGAGGATACAGGGCAGAGTCAGGGAGAAAAGCCAAAAGCAGGACCACTAAGATGCAGAGACTGTCTATACCATAAATACTGCCTATAGAGACACTGTCTATACCATAAATGTAAATAATGAGCAACCCAGGGGCTCTCAGACGTGTACTGGACAGCCGGAAGCCCAGATTGGGAGGAATTCATGGACAAAAGGCTCAGCAGACATAGGAGGCAGGAGCAGTGAGGGGGAGGAAGCGGGAACTCAGAGAGGCGCTTTGGGGGATCTGAGTCCTCCTAAGAGGAGAGTGGGAGCGTGCCTCTGTCTTTCCCAGCGGGCGCTCATCTTTTCATGTCATCATAGCTGAGGCTGCTGTGTGCTGGGCACCTTAGAAACATTATTTCATTTCATTCTTATTATGGCCCTCTGAAGTAGGTACTGCCTTACCCCAGTTTTAGGGGTGAAGACTTTGATAGGTCACACGACTCGCCCGAGAGTGCACAGCTTGGAAGTGGTAGATTCCAGCACAGTGGAATCACAGCTGGATTCTGAACTTGCTCATCCCTCTGCCCCTGAACAGACGATTGTCTTGCCTGGTGCCCCTCTCCTCTCATTACCCCTTCTCCGCCAAAGGAATGGAAAGTTCTGTGGGCTGCAGCCACTGTGAAGGAGGGATGGTTCAGGTGTTCACCCTCCTGCCCTGCCATGGTCTCTCCTGAGAATCAGATGAGGTCCTCAGGCTGTGTCAGTCATTCTTTACCCCCTGCGTCCCCAAGGGACCCATATACCTCACCCCTCCATGGTCATATTTCTAGGCGCACAAGGACCTTGGGATAGGAGACCTGGGTCTCTCCCCCTTCAGAGAAGGTCCAGAATAGGGACTGACTCTGACCTGGGGGTTAGATCCCGAACCCGGAAAGAGCCTGAGAGCCTGGAAGGAGAATCCTCAGGTTCTTACTCACTCTCCCCCTCGCCCAGTGCTTCCTGGAACCAAGCTGGGATAGGTTAATCCCCTGGGGACAGCTGGGTGGCCTCTCCCTGGGAATGAAGATCCCAGTGTTGATGGAGGCCCTGGCACACCTGGCTCTCCTGAGGCTCCTAATAGGGCCTTAAAGCCTTTAAAGAGCCAGGGAGACGGTCCTGGAAGCGCATCTCAGTGGCACCATGGCTGCTGCACTGGTGCTGCTCCTGGGCCTGCAGGCCTTCGCTGGCTATGGTGAGCACGGGGGCTTTAGGGGCAAGATGTGGACTCGAGGTCCAGGGAGAGGGCCAGCTCTTCTAACTCCATCTTCTCATTTTTCTTCTGCCAACAGCTCAGCTGATCCCATCGGGGACAGCTAACTCTGGAGGTCTCCCCACCGTCTCTGCTGGTCTCCCCACCATCGATGCAGGTCTCCCCACCATCTCTGGGGATGTCTCTGCTGGTCTCCCCACTGTCTCTGGGGATGTCTCTGCTGGTCTTCCTACTATCTCTGCTGGTCTTCCTACTGTCTCTGGGGATGTCTCTGCTGGTCTTCCTACTATCTCTGCAGGTCTCCCTACTGTCTCTGCTGGTCTCCCTACTGTCTCTGCAGGTCTCCCCACTGTCTCTGGGGATGTCTCTGCAGGTCTCCCCACTGTCTCTGCTGGTCTCCGCACTGTCTCTGGGGATGTCTCTGCTGGTCTTCCTACTATCTCTGCAGGTCTCCCCACTGTCTCTGCTGGTCTCCCTACTGTCTCTGCTGGTCTCCGCACTGTCTCTGGGGATGTCTCTGCTGGTCTTCCTACTATCCCTGCAGGTCTCCCTACTGTCTCTGCTGGTCTCCCTACTGTCTCTGCTGGTCTCCCCACTGTCTCTGGGGATGTCTCTGCTGGTCTCCCCACTGTCTCTGGGGGTGTCTCTGCAGGTCTCCCTCCTGTCTCTGCTGGTCTCCCCACTGTCTCTGGGGATGTCTCTGCTGGTCTCCCTACTGTCTCTGCAGGTCTCCCCACTGTCTCTGGGGATGTCTCTGCTGGCCTTCCTACTATCTCTGCACGTCTCCCTACTGTCTCTGCTGGTCTCCCCACTGTCTCTGGGGATATGTCTGCAGGTCTCCCTACTGTCTCTGCAGGTCTCCCCACTGTCTCTGGGGATGTTTCTGCAGGTCTCCCTACTGTCTCTGCTGGTCTCCCCACTGTCTCTGTGAGTTTCTCTACAGTTTCTTCAACACCTGGGGCTTTGCCCAGTAATCCTCAGACTTTAAGTCCAGCCATTTCTGGCAGCCCATCAGGAGCAGCATCAGCGTTGCCAGGTGACACTTCTGTTGCTCAGTGCATCTCTGAAGAGCTCTTTAGCTTTGCCTGCAGCTCTGGGTGGGGGCTTCCTGTGCTCAGCCATGAATAAATTGTTAGCTCCCAGAGCCTCACTGAAGCAGTCCTGGCTTTGGTGGCTATACAAAGGCCCTCCTTCTGCTTTTCAACTTATCAACTTTTTCTCTTGTAGTTAGTGTTTTTATATCCAGCCTAAGACATTTTTTTTGCCTAATTCAAGGTCATGAAAATATTCTCTGATGCATTCTTCCAGAAGCTTTACTTTCAAATTTAGAATCTTTGAATCTAAGAATCTTAGCTTTCAAATTTAAGCCTATGACACATCTCAGATTAATTTCTGTGTATGGAGTAAGGGAGAGGTCAAGATCCCTTTTCTCCTCTTACAGATAACCAGTTGCCCTGGAACCACTCATTTCAAAGACTCTCCCTCTCTCCCCACCATTGAAATGTGTGAGTCCCTTTATTGAAAGTAAAGTGACCAAGGCTATTTCTGGGCTCTTCTGTCTGTTCTTACTCCGGGGCCACAGTCCTTAATGTCTGCAGCTTTGCAGCCAGTCTTAGGGTATGGTAGTATAAGCCTTCCACTTCTGTTTTTAAGACTGTCTTAGCTTTTCTCAGTCCTTTTATTTTCATTTACCAAACACTTGCCAGGGTTTCAACTGAGAGGGCACTGGATGGAATTTCTGCTTCTGTTCTCGCTCAGATATCCACCCGTTTTCCCCTCTGCCCTTCTAGGATCTGTCTCCCCAACAACAGTCCTTGGAACTGCTTTACCCATGCCTGGGGCTTCCACAGCAGGTGGGGCTGTCTCAGGCGGTTCCGCAGCCACCACAGCTGGAGCGGCCACCGCCTCCTCTGGGCTCAGCGTCCCGACCAGTAAGGCGCTCTTGTTTGCATTGGGTCACTGACCGGCAGGCACCCCAGCTCCTGGAGAGGAGTGTGAAAGTGTGAAAGTGTTCATCATTCAGTCATGTCTGACTCTGCGACCCCATGGACCGTAGCCCACCAGGCTCCTCTGTCCATGGAATTCTCCAGGCAAGAATACTGGAGTGGGTTGCCATTGTAGGGACAGGCTTAAGGCTTGCTTTCTACTGTGTTTTGAGTACACCTAAGAACATCTCCAGTTCTTCAAAGGGTTTCAGTACCCCTCAAGCCTCTGGTCACACCAGAAGCTGGATGGCTGTTACCTGATTGCTTCCCCAAAAGGTTTCCGACTATATTCCTTGTGGCCCAACCTGTCTTTGCAGGGCAACAAATATCCCCTCCCGAGATCCTGTCCTCCTCCCTCTGTCTCCTTCCTCCCTCCCGTTCAATCCAAATCTCCCCACCAGGCAGTCTGAGGGCAGGAAACGAGCAAAGGGAAAACAAGAGGATTGGCTCTGACTCCCCTTAAAGATCAGAGTCAGGGTGGGGTCGTGAGGAGGGCAGAGGGGGCAGCCTCTGAATAAGATGAGGGAACTACTGGCAGGGCGGGACTGTCAGAGTGCAGAGGCATGGCAGATGAGAGAGGCCCAACAACAGCCTGGGATATGGAGGATGGTTCAGAAAGACGGAGAGGCGTGGATGTCAGTGAGGACTTCAGAGACTGACAGATGCGTCCACAGGTGTAAGGGAAGAAGTGAGTGCAGTTTGGAGTGAAGCCCTTTGAAACCCGCTCCGCTGAAATTCTATTCCCAAGATGACAAGACACCGAGCAACGTGGTCTCAGAGTCACGGAGACATCAGAGTCACAGAAGGAAAGATGCAAAGTTACAGAGGGCAGTGGGGAGTCGGGGGATTGAGGTCCCACCTGCCTCGGTCACAGCCCCTCTCTGGTCCTCAGGCCCGAAGCCACAAGAGAAGGGCTCTGTCCCCGACTGGGCCATCGTGTTGATCACTCTCTCTTTGGTAGCAGCAATTGTCAGTCTACTGTATGGTATCAAAAAGGTGAGTGAAGCTGTGGTCCAAATGTGTGGGTCTCTGAGGCCAGTGGGGCTGGCCCTGGTGCCCCAGAAGGACAGGGGCTTCAGGGGAAAATGACAGCTTACCACACTTAGGGAGGGAGGAAGGGGGAAAGGGACCGCAGTCTGGGTGGCTGAGAGGAAACATCGATTGGGCAGGGATGTGGGGTTGGGGCCACTGAAAGAGAGGCAGGGGAACACTGTAGGCTGACCAGCCCATGGAGGCACTACATTTAGCTCTAGGCAGTGAAGAGTCAACTTCATGGAATTACATTATAACTTGGGTTTTGAATTCTGGCTCTGTCATTACAGCTGTGTGACCTTGTGCAAGTTACTCAGCCTCTCTGTGTTCTGTATTACTCCATTTAAGTAATAACTGACACTTAAATAGCACTTATTCTGTGCCAGGTATTGTACATATCTTAGCTCACAGCAACCCTGTGATACAAGCAATATTATTGTCTCTTATTCTACGGATGAGGTAATTGAGTCCTGGATAAAATGAAAAGGATATTGATAGTATCCAGCTCAAAGGGCTGTTGGGGGGTAAAATGAGCTTACACATGTAAACTGCTTAGGTGCTTGGCACATAGTAAGTGAAGTGAAGTCACTCAGTCGTGTCCAACTCTTTGCGACCCCCTGGACTGTAGCCCACCAAGCTCCTCTATCTATGGGATTCTCCAGGCAAGAATACTGGAGTGGGTTGCCATTTCCTTCTCCAGGGAATCTTCCCAACTCAGGGATCGAACCCAGGTCTCCTGCATTGCAGGCAGATGCCTTAAC
The DNA here is from genome assembly GCF_000754665.1 of Bison bison bison. NCBI lineage: Eukaryota > Metazoa > Chordata > Mammalia > Artiodactyla > Bovidae > Bison > Bison bison. The sequence goes on along the minus strand of NW_011485356.1, from coordinate 87,966 downwards.
CTCTGAGCCACCTGGGAAGCCCTGGCACATAGTAAGTGCTCAGCAAATTAGTCTGGTTCATTATCCTTACTGTTTTTGCAGAAAGAGGAGCTCTGAGAACCTGAGTTGTTGAGGGAGGCCGCAGTCCATGGGGAGAGCTGAGGGCTGGGCAGCTTAGTTAACCCTTCCTATCCATCCCTCATCTCATAGGCCTGCGAGTTCCGGAAGGAGATGAATATGGGGTGTGGTTGTGGCTCTGTGACCCCTTATGGCTGCCACCACGAACCCACCAGCCAGCACTACTCCGTCAAGTGAAGGGGCACGACTGGGATCGCCTATGCCCCTCTCCCGATGGCCTTCCTCCTTCCTTCCCTGAGCAGACTCATTCAAGTCACTCAAGACTCTGATGCAGTTTTCTCATCTGTAGAAGGAAGGACCAGGGCACCATGGTCTCCAGGGGTCTTCCAGCCTTTATGGCATCCCGATCTGGGCAGTGGGAACCTCCTCTCCTCATTCTTTCTTCCTGTTCCCATTCTCTTCCCCAACTATCAGAGAACTTAGCTGAGGACACTGCTTGGGACCCCTGGGGAACAGGATGGGGGTCCCCCTTTCTATAAGGAGCCCCCTTGGGCTGGCTCCTGACCCTCTTGAGACCTTCAATTCTCTCACCTCAGTACAGGTGAGGAACCCTGCTCTGTGACGCCCCCTGCTTAGACCACTCCAGGTGGGTGGTGGACACAACTCTTGCTAAATAAAACAGTAGTGCTCCCCTGGTCTCCCAGCCACTGTGTAATTATCCAAGTGCTTTGCCGTCGGGCAGGCACCGACCAGGTCTGGTCTCTGCCTCTTACCAGATATGTGACCTTGGGCATTTAAATCATTTCCCTGAACCAAGCTTGTTTGTTCTCAAGCTATAAAATGAGGCTGACATTGCTAACCTCATAGGTTACAACAAGGTAAAGTGCTCAGCACATTTCTCTGTACCTAGAACAGCTCAGACATCAGTAGCTGGTAGGGTTGTTTTGTGACCCTCTCAGCCCAGGTTGTGCAGTGGTATAGAATCTCCTGCCAACACAGGAGATGCAAAAGACACGGGTTTGATCCCTGGGTCAGGAATATCCCCTGGAGGAGGAAATGGCAACCCACTCCAGTATTCTTGCCTGGAGAATCCCATAGACAGAGGATCCTGGTGGGTTGCAGTCCACAGGGTCGCAAAAGAGTCGGACATGACTGAGCCATCGTGCACACACAACCTAACTATTACAGCTCAGACACAACAACCTCTTCTGACATCAAGAGCCTGCACATACCTCTAAGTTCCTCCACCTCTGATGCGTGTGTCCTCTGGGGGACGTTGTGGCTAAAGAAGAATGGGGAATATTTATTTACACAGTGAAGGCAGAGAGTCTCAACCTGAGCACCACTGATGTGAGCTGGAGAGTTCTTTGCTGTGGGGCTGTCCTGTGCCTTGCAGGATGGCCAGGACCCCCTCTGGCCTCTACCCGCTGGGTGCCAGGAGCAACCCCCTCCAAGGTGGGACAAGGTTGTCTCTAGACATGGCGAAATGTCCGCAGGGGACAGAGTTGCCTCTCCTTGTTGAGAACTTCTCTCCTAGAGACCTGGGTCCCTGGAGGAAAGTGTGGGGGTGGGGCCAGATTAGTGGAAAGGGGGATTTTCAGTCCCTCCTGGGTCCAGATGGAGAGGCAGAGGAGGTCTACCTCTGCCTCAGTCTCCCTACCCTACAGGACGCATTGCCTGGGAGGCAGGCTACCCAGTTCTGAGCAGTCAGGCTTTGGTCTGATTCCATGGAGCCTAATTACTTGCCTAATCATGTTAATGAGCAGCTGGCCTCTCCTCTTCCCTTCCACTCCAGCCCTGCCTAGGTCTTAGGGACCAATCATGCCCAGTACTAGATGGATTCACAAGTTCGGCCCTCTAGTCCTCCCATGAGCCCCGTGGCCCCAGGGCCCTGGCACCGTGCCCTCCAGGTCAGGCCGTCTCCACCCCCTCTGCCTGCTCCACTCACCCCTAGAGGTAGGAGCCAGCCCTGGCTTCCACTCCGTTCAGCCGAGTCAACACGATTGACTGCGTCCCGTGTGCCAGGCCCTCACTCTGGTGCTGGGGCTGCAGCAGCAATCATGGCAAAGACCTGGCCGGCTGCTGACTCCCCAGTAGTGGAGACCCACCGTAAACAAATTAAGTGAGCAATAGGGGTGGTGACTTGAGACCCCCGGACCCACAGCTTCCTCTCTCCTTAGAATCCCAGGGAGCCTGCCCTCCCCCTACGCCAGCCCCAGGCACTGTCTCCTGGGAGCGCAGTATATGAACTTTGACAACCTCTGAGCTACTGTTTGCTTCAGGCAGGGAATCAGGACCAAGGGGAGAGGGAGACTCCAGGGAGGTCCTAGACGGACTGGCCGCCACCCCTGCTGAGGGATACGTCAGTCCCTGGGGTTCCATGTCTGCCTTTGTCTCCGTCTCCACCTGTCCCCACCTGGTGTGTCATCTCTGGACACCTGGAAGCACCTGTCTTTGCAGGAGCCAGACACTGGAGGGCTTTCCCCGTCTCTGCTCTTTCACCTCATACTCATGGGCAGCTCCACCCAGGGCAAAAAGAGTGAACGTGTGTGAGTAAGGGGTGTGTGTGAGTAAGGGGTGTGGAGAGCTGGGCTGACGTAAGAGAAGTGGAAAGCAGAGGGTGCAGCTGAAGAAGAATCAGAATTTGAATCTCTTCCCAAAACCCAGGCATCCAACTGTCCCCCTCCCCCTCCCGCCCCAGCCAGATCTCAGTCTTTCTAGAAGCCACCGTCTGCTCCCCACCAGCCCAGAACCCCGGACGCCACCCACCCAACCCCCACAACCTCTGCTGGGGCTGGGGCAGGAGTTGGTCCCTCCCAGTTGCTTTTCCCTGCCCCCAGATCCCACCCCTTGGGTAGACACACATGTTCCCTACTACATGACAAAGCTGCTGTGGTCTCCCGTTATCAGGGCACCCCCGCAAGGCGGGGCGGTTCCATTTGTTTAAGATTTCAGCCTGAGGAGCCCCAGCCCCCGTGACGTCAAAGCTGGGCCCATATAAGCTGAGGGGACCCCAACCTACGGCCTCAAGCAGCCATCCAGCTCCGACATGGCCCAGCCAGCCCACTGCATCCGTTCCGTCTTTGGCCTCCAGTGCTTCTTCCTTTTCCTTCTCACCTCTCTGGAGGCAGGTAAGATGCCCTCAGAGGCGAGGGGTCACCATCACACAGGGGCATAGAAAACAGAGAGGAGTTGTTTCTTAGCATGCCTATGGTTGACCAATCGCAGAAATGAACAGCAAGTGAATATGTGGTGGGAAGACGGGTGGGTTCCGAGCTGCTGCATGCAGTTGTCTAGGGTGTACACGGCTCAAATTTGCCAGCTGAGGGGCATGTTGGAGATGAAATACAGCCTATGCTCTGCTTCGCTCTGCTAAAACGTGGCCTGTGAGGCTGCAGACACCAAAGTGGGGCTTCTTCCCATCTGGATGAAGACACTGGCTGCTGGCAGTCCTGGTGGGCAGCAGTGGGGATCTGACACTCCCTGAGCATCTGCTTTGTGCAAGGAATTCACGGATGCTCAAAGTACTTCATCTCGTTTCATGTCCTCCAATCTCCTGAGGTGATTAATGATATCCCATTTTATAGTGAGGAAAGTGAGACTCAGAGAGGTAAAATGCTTGTCTAACATCACAGAGGCAAGCGGGGATCCCGCCACACCACCCCCGCTGCTGTCCTCAGGGCGCATAAAGAGCATTTCTTTCCTTGTTCTGCACCGACCTGCCTTCCAGCCCTGGCTCCGGCCCAGGTGCTTAGTCTGGGCTTCTGTAAAATGGGAGGATGCACCAGGCCAACTGGTTACTACACACCAAGTGTCATTCTAGGCATTTCATCTACATTTATTTACTTAATCCTCATGACAACTCAATACGGTGTGTGGTTTTATCCCCATTTTACAGTTGGGAAACATCCCAAGGCTTTGGGAAGAAAGTGAATATAGAAAAGTGTGATGATGGCCGGTATGGGAAAAGAATCTAAAAAAAAATAGAAGAGTGGAGATATATCTGAGTTGTACACCTGAACTATACATTGTAAATCAACTATATTCCAATAAAAATTAAAAAGAAAAGTTTGACAAGCCAAATAGATCTCACCAGGTAAAGTGAAATTGCAAAATCAGTTCACTTAATTAAGAGAGAGTTCTGGGACTGAAACTGGGGAGTGGAGATGCCCAAACATAGGGGGCTTTGGGAGGGGCCTGGGCAATTCAGAGGAGGGTCTTTACAAGGTAGACAATTGGCAGAAACAGGTTCAGAGGGACTCTCTACATATTGCATAGAGTCATTCACGGTAATAGCCTTGATGATCCCAAACCAGGGCCCAGAAAGGCCTAAGTATGGACACTCTAGGTCAGGGAAGGCAGCTGCTTTTCCTTCCAATAGTGTTTGACTGAAGGTGACGTTTATCCTTCCCTGAGCTCAGGGTCACGTTGAGGCTGGAGGGGCTGGGGGCAGGTGATGGGGCTGATGGGGGACAGCAGGGGCAGGGGCCAAGGAATCTCTCAGTGTCTCCACCAGGTCTCAGCAGCG
>NW_011485356.1:81445-83281 GCF_000754665.1 Bison bison bison | reverse complement strand
TTCCCCTTCCCGTTAGGCTGGCTGTCTGACCTGCCACTCTCCAGCCCTCCGTCACGCTTCTGCCCAGGGAAAGGATCCTGCAAAGACAGGAGGGAATGAGTCTCGAATGAGCTCCGCACACATTCACTTATTTTTTTTTCTTACATTCACTTTTGAGGGAGATTTACTCTAGGGCAGTGGTCCCCAACTTCTTTGGCACCAGGGACCAGTTTTGTGGAAGAAAATTTTTCCACAGACCGGATGGTGAGGGGGGATGGTTTGGGGATGATTCAAGCTCATTATATTTATTATGCACTTCATTTCTATTATTATTACATCAGCTCCTCCTCAGATCATCAGGCTTTAGATCCCAGAGGTTGGGGACCCCCGCTCTAGGGCATAGGACAGGTGCAAGGCAAACTTGAAATCTGAATTCTGGAGCAGGACACGGGCTCCGTGGGTTTTGGTCTGGGAGACGGCCACGTTAGAGCTTGGCTGGCTGGGACCGAGGGGATGGTGGGGAAGGAAGGGCCCCTAGGTGCTCGGATCCTGCAGAGTGGAACAAGGTGGTGATGGGTGGGGAGGGCTTGAAGCTGGGGTGAGGTTGGGAGGGAGTCAGGGTGGAAGTGGAGTGTGAGTCAGGGCCAGGACATGACTGTGTCCAGCAGAGAGTGAGGCCAGGGTGGGGAGGGAAGGTGTCAAGAGGAGCGGATGAAGACCTTTAGCCCATAGCTCTGGGGTACGCCCTGTCATTTACCCACAGGACCAATCAATACTCAGCTGCAGATAACTAGATCCTAGAACCCCAGAGTCTGCATCATGCAAACACAGAACCACAGGTGCAGAATCTAGATTAAATCATCACTGCAGAAAGCACAGATGGGGCTGAGGTCCTGGGGAGAATCTAAAAAAGACATTTTCCTACAGTAAGTGTCATTTGATTTAATTTCTATTACAAAAATAATATATTCTCATCCTAGAAACTGGAAAATGGGAAAAAATAGGAAAAGAAAATCTCTTCTAATAAACCCCAGTTGCCCAGTCAAATATTTGAGTGTATTTCTCTTTCATCTCTTTACTATGTCTGTGTTTTAGGTCCCATGTTGCGCTTAAACTATATAGACACTTTAACAAGCAAGCAAATGGAGTAAGCCATTTTTGAGGGGTGGGACATCAAGAAACATCAGAAACACTCTTTTGGGTGAGGCTGTTATGACAGAGGCCCTATGGCACAAGTTACTTAGTAGGATGTCCATATTCTTTTCAAACTAGTGAAAGAAGCAGATATAACAGACCTTTGGAACTGTATGCACAGTTTTGATATTGTAAGATTTGTTTTAATTCTTTTATCCAGGCTGAGTATCTACCTCCAGTGTCTTGTGCTAAAGCCAAGTTTTCCTCTTTGTCTATACCTCAGTGACCAAAACAGTTCTCTTCAGATCATTTTTATAGTCAGTGAAATGAATATCTCATGGTGAAAACTTCCTAGGAAAAGCAAGTTGCTACCAATGGTAGATCTACTGGGCAGAAGACATGGTCATCTCCACCCTGAGGTTTAGTCACTGATTTTCCTCAAGACTCAGGACCATGGGTTACATTGAGCTTCAGCTCCAGATTTTATAATCAATGGTTCCACGGCTATGTGATGTAGATCTGGAATTCTAAAATCTAGTTATCTAGGTCTAGTTATTGGCTATGTGACTCCTGTGGTTAAATAACCGGTATCCCAAAACTGGTGAGTGAGAGGTCTTCTTTCCACATCTTTTCATCTCAGGGCTCCATTACTTAACCCAGCAGAAGTTAAACCTTAGTCTCCCAACTTTCGGAGGTCACAATTATGTTGTTTTTTTTTTTTTT
>NW_011485356.1:67126-80350 GCF_000754665.1 Bison bison bison | reverse complement strand
CAACTGAACTGAACTGAGTGTGGTCTTTACCAGTAAAAGTCTGGGCCCGGGAACCCAGAATATGTGTTTCAGTTCTGGCTCAACCTCTTATCTGCTGAGTGTCTTTGGGGAGATTGCTTAACCTCTCTTAGCCTTGCTTCCTCATCTATAAAAAGGAAAGGATAATAAATTCTCAATCTCAAAAGGTTGCTGTGAAAAGTAAATGCGTTAATACATGTCCTCCTTCATAAGACCTGCCTGTCTCTCAGTAAGTGTTCCAAAAAGGTTGGCCATTGCTGTGGCCAAGTCACCATTGTGTGCAAGTCATCATTTCTCCAAGAGACTCGAGTTTCTTTGCTGTAAAACAGGGACATTGACAGTTTCTGAGATGCCTTGTGGGGAGCTGGGAGATCAATTACCTTAGAAAACAACCCAGAAAGAATGGCTATGAGGCAACTGGCAGAGTGCCTGGCCCCAAGAAGGGCCCCAGTAAACGATAGCCATGGGTTTCCCTTGTGCCTCAGTGGTAAAGAACCCTCCTGCCAATGTAGGAACCACAGGAGACATGGGTTCGATCCCTGGGTCAGGAAGATCCCCTGGAAGAGGGCATGGTAACTCACTCTAGTATTCTTGCCTGGAGAATCCCAAGGATAGAGGAACCTGGCCAGCTACAGTCCATGGGGTCACAAAGAGTTGGACACGATTGGGTGACTGAGCACACACATATACACGCATGATCAGTATTGTTGCCAAGAAAGTCAGAGAATGACTCCAGCCAGTGAAGTGAGGGCCTGATTGTTCAGCCCTCCTCTCTCCCCACAACCTCAAATCCCATCAAGGGACTTGGGCTTCCTTCCCACTCTTGACCCCTTCTTGCCCACCCATATTTCTTTCAAGGACTGAGTTCCTCAACCATCAGCCCTCCTAAGCAGTCAGCAGGCAGGTGTGTGGATTGTGGTTTCCTGTGATTGGGAGTGCATCCAGGTTCTGGTCGCCACCTTGAGCTAACAGAGCCTGGAAATGTCAGTTATGTAACGACGCTATGTCTCACTCCTCAGTGCTCTCCTGGCCCTTACTCTCCTGGTTAGATATCAGAGACATCTCTTCTGCCTCCACTGGTTGTTCTTCCATGGAGTTAAGGCCCATATCTGTTCACTGATGGGGTTCACACCCTGTCCTTAAACATATTCGGTCCCTGCCAATCCAGCGGCCTCACTCACACCTCCTAGGACCCCCAGGTAAATCTCTTTCTCTTTCAAAAGGGCCACCTTCATCTGTCTCAGAGGGCTTCAGGTGTGTGAGAAGGGGGAGCCAGTGGGGAACCATAAGGGTTGAGTCCTCTCTTCTGCTTCCTGGGATCCAGATCAACCTTCATCATCAAAATGAAAGTTTCCCAACCTGCTCCTCTACCCACCCTCTGTCCCTCTTTTTATATTCTCGTGAGTCACCAGTGTCTACTTACTGTGGGAGGTTTTGCTAGAGGTCTTCCTTAGTCTCTCACACACTTACATCTTGAATGGAGCTGGACTATTATGGAAAGATGGAGATTAGGACATGTATTCCCTTTCCGCTCAGCTCTGCCATGGAAAGACAACTCTATTCCATAAGTATATAATCTCTAGTGCAACACTTGCAAAGCAAAATACCAGTCAATAATTCCTCTCAAAATCTTACAATGTGATAAACTGGACAGGGGTAGAGGTTGTAAGCTCAGTCGCTCAGTTGTGTCCAACTCTACTCAACTCCTGGACTGTAGCCCACCAGGCTTCTCTGTCCATGGAATTTTCCAGGCAAGAATACTGGAGTGGGTTGCCATTTCCCCCTCCAGGGGATCTTCCCGACCCAGGGATTGAACTCGTGTCTCTTGCATCTCCTGCATTGGCAGGGGGGTTCTTTACCACTGTGCCATGTGGGAAACCCGGGCAGAGGTTAACAGTCACACAAACAACTGGCATGTCACGTTGAAGGTAGCAGGAAAGAGTAACTAACAAAGAATTTTTTGAGCACTGAGATGAAGTTGGAGCTTATTTGCTGAGAAAGATGAGGAAAAAGGCCATAAAGCTAGGAAGATCAAAATTGAGGAGTGAGGAGCAGAGGTGGAGAGGAGAGAGGCGGCATTCCTGCTGAAATGCCACACCAGAGGTCCAGAGAGTGGAGGTGAGAACGGGAATGAGATAGCAGGGTATTCCAAAGAGACTGGCTGGGGAGACACAGCTGGGATAACAAAGGGAGCCCTACAGATGACATAAGAAGGGAAACAGGGAAGAGCATGGAGGAAGTTTCTTATTTGCCTCTCTCCCTTCACAGGTGCTGCCACACTTCAAGAACGCCGGAAAACTGGCGAATCCTCAGTCTTTCTGGCTCCAGTCCTTGGTTCCACTACCCTGTCTAACCACACTGCTTTTCATTCAGAATACAGCTCTTCAGACGCCCTGATATCTACAGAAACCCATAAGCCAAAGCACCAATGCACTACCACGCACCGCTCCAAGCTGGCTCACCAAAGCTCCACAACCCAAGTTGCTCCTCCTGCTTCTGAACAGACCTCCAGCAAACAAAGAATAGGGCCAAATATCAAGAACAAACATGCTTCTGAACCTAATGACACCACTAATACAGATAGGGAAACACATACAACTCCAGTACCCAACAGAAAGAATACCACTTGTCTTAAGAGCACAACAAGCAGATCAACAGTGACAAGCAAACCAGCCAAAGTTGTAACACCAAGTAGCACCTCAAACAAGACTACTGAAAAGACAACACAAAACCTAGGAACAGGGAGTGACCACAAGCAATCAACCACAGGGGGCCATGAGTGGACCACAGGAACCCCAGTAAAGTCCACAGAACATGAAGCAAAGACCACAGGGGACAATGAGAGGGCCACTGGAGCCTCAGAAAAGTCCACAGGACACGAAGGAAAGACCACATCAAACCATGAGAGGCCCACTGAAACCTACAGAGGAAATATCACACTGGGCCATGAGAACACCACAGGAACCCCAGAAACGCCCACAGAACATGAAGGAAAGACCACATGGACCCATTATAAGACCACAGGAGGTTCAGCAAAATCTACTAGACATCAAGAAAAGACCACGTCGGTCACTGAGATCATAAAAACGTCAATAAAACTCACAGCAAAAAACACAGCAGCCACAGAGAACATAAGACCTACAGTGAAAGTCACAGGAAATGCATCTATCAGCACTAGATCTCCTTGTACCAGTAACAAGGCTCCCCGGTGTGTACGCACTGGTTCCTCTACACCCGTGTCAGACGCCCCCGACAACAATGACTCACAAGGAGTTGTCCATAAGGGAGAAACGGAAGGGAGTGATTCCTTCCCCGCATGGGCCATAGTGGTCGTGATCCTGTTGAGTGTGATTCTCCTTCTGGTGTTCATCAGCCTGATTGTCCTGGTAAGGGAGAGTAATGGCCAGGGAGGGTGAATCCATGGAACAGGGAGTTGAGATGATATATGGATCAGAACTGGAGGGAATGATAAGTCAAGGAAAAGCGGCATAGTGTGGGAAAAGATAATAGAGGGAATGTGGTGGTGGAAACTATGGAGAAAAAAAATAGATGCATGGGACATGAAAAATGGAATTGGGAAGCAAGCAGTGACTGAGAAAAAAAAGCTGTGAAGCAGGGAAAATGTAGGGGTTGGAGACAGAGTCTGGGGGTAAGAATAGGCGACATTCGGATAAAGAAAATAGGACAGAAGAGGAAACTGGAAATGAAGTCTGGAACTCTATACTGAATGTGGGACTGGAATAAGGATTAGGATTTGAATGGAATCTTGGGAAAGGAGCAAGTCAAAGGTCCAAGGTCAGGGAGAACAGAATTGAGGACCTGAGATATGGGTGTTGATAAAGGCAAATGGCATGGCAGATGGTACTCACTCCTCTTTTCTCCTCCCAATCACAGGCCTCCTACTTGGCTGGAACACGCTGTGCACTGACCCAGAACACTGAGAATAATGACTCAGAGAATGTCGGGGGCTCCAATTCCTACCCAGTTTACTTGATGGAGCAACAGACTCTTGGCCCATCCCAGACACCTGGCCCATGATGATCATTCAGAAGTCGCTCACCCCTAGATTTTCCATGACCTATCCCTTTCCTGGATGAGACCCATAACAGGGACCCACAATTGTGAGTCCCACAAGTGAGACCCACAGTTCCTATTTCCTGGACTCCAAGAAGGGCAAAGTACTGAGAGTTAACACGCTAACATTTCAACTGCTGTGCTCTTATTTAAACCAGCCAAGGCGTGAGATGATAAGCAAAAAGGATATGAGTTTGGGATGGATGTATGGGGTGGAGATCAATATAGGACTCCGAGTCCTTGGAGGGGGCAGCACAGTTGGGGAGTCCTGGGAGGGGGCAGCACAGTGGGGGAGCCTTAGAAAGCAATGCTCCAGACCTGACCGAGTCAGGATTATAGGCAGGGGGAGTCAAAAGACAGAGCCTGTGGGTTTCAGGACCAACCTATATTATTTCCACCTCTCACTTAGAGTTTCTGTGTGGACAGCTTTGTCTCTCAGTTCCTAGGGCCCTTGATTTTTTTTTTTTTAATAAAAAAAATATTTAAAAGAAATGAGAAGAAAAGAGGATTTCTTTCTCCACCCTCTACATTCAAAGAAAAATTCCAGGAAAGATCATCCCACAGAATGATATCTCCCACCTAGATGGCTTGGCCCTCTTCCTTCTGAATCCCTTAGTTTTTCTAAATGTCTACAGTGGGCATCCTGTTGCTGGGTTGTGAGTGGGCATGCAGGGAGGGATTTTTGTTTGGCCTGCAGTCTCTTCCATGGATCTCCACCTCAGGCCTTCCTTGACAGTGTTCCCCACTCATCATTTATTTTTCTTGTGTCTTCCCCTAAAGCCCCAAAGTCTTGGCTTTTTCCTGTAGACGTCACCCATCTTCTCTACTGCCCCTATCCTCTCTCCTCACACCTTCACCCCTGATTCTGATTTTTCTCCTTACAGACATTTCATCTGGGTTTTTCTCTCCAATTTATTAAAGTTCTTTCCTCTATTACTGATTGGGCAGAAGGAGAGTCAGCTGATGACAGATAGCTTCTTTCTATCCATTGTTCTTTCTATAATAAAGTGTAAAATAGTTATAAAATAAAGCATAATAATTACTGGACTATCAGTTGGGAGAAAGTCCTGACATGTTCCTGGCTTTAGCTGTGACCTTGCAGAGAACCTTGAGCAGGAGTGGCTAGAAGTCAGGGATTCTTTGGAGGGTGAGGAAGAGAAGGCCGAATCTCCATTGCTCCTAAAATGGCTTATTCCTGGATTTCGAGAAGAGCCAGCCTGAATTCATGCTTGGCTCATTTGAATGGTGACAAAATGAGGAGAAAATGGGTTAGTAAGCAAGTATTTCTAAGTACCTATTATACATTCTGTTGAGGACTACAAAAAAGTATAAGACATTGCTCTCATCTGAGACACCAAAACAGGAAAGTAGGAATTAATTCAATAAGAGTTATCACAAGGCAGTACTACACAAAATAAAACAAGACTCCAATTAATTAAGCCCAAATTTATGCACATCTGCCATGTCCAGTACTCGTTAAGACAGCAGCCCTGCTCTAAAATCATTCTGTGTCCAGACGTAGGTCCCGACAGAACATCTGCCGGTCATCCATGTAGCCTTGGGTCTCACCCTTGCTAGAAGAGGATAAGGCAAGAGTGAGAGAGAAAGGCAAGAGAAAGGCTCTCTAGGTTTGCCAAAGGCCTTCCAACCTTGACTCCGTCCAGAATCAAGCAGCAGGGTCGTGGGCAGCTTTTTGGCAACCCCCTTTGCAAGAGGCTGGAAGGCCATCATGGACACCACTCCTGGTCTGGATTTTCCTATCACTGGATCATCTGCCAGGACCCAGCTCTGGGCTGGGAGGGCCCTCAGGCCTGAGGAGCTCTCTGCATCTCCCGCTGCAGATCCCTAACGTGGGTTCTGAAAAGCAGGCAAGCCAGGTGCAGAGGGGGCCCCAACATATGTGCCTGGAGAGAGCCTGGAGGCAGAGAGGGACGCCTGGTTTCCAGAGAAGGCTGGGATGCTGTAGGAAGAAAGGAGGAGGCAGCCGGGTTTCCAGACTCTTGACAGATGGTGACTGATCATGTGACAGCTGCCAGGACAGGAGGTCACTCGCCCTGGGAGGAAAGCAGATACCCCCTAACCCCAGACTCTTAAACACTGAATTTTCCCAGCCCGGACCCTAATCAAAGAACTTAAACAAAACAGAGCAAAACAGCCAACCCGACCAATGCCTGCCCCTCACGGCACCAAAATGGAGCACTCGGGGTCAAAGGGCCCGTGTTTGGGGGAGTGGGGATGGTTCTTCATCTCCCCAAATCAAACGGGGACTATGGGCCCCAGGGTGCGGCCTTGAAGGTCTCCCTTCTCACTTGTCTCTCCCAGGATAATGATCACTTGGAAATCGAAGGACAAATCCGTTAACAAGCTCTGGAGCTGGGCTCGGGTTAGGAAAAATTACTTAAGGAGTGAGTGGCAAGCCAGGGAATCGGCTCCCCGCTCACAGGCTTATCGCTGCCCCCGCTCCCGGGGCCCCAGTTCCGGGGGAGAGGAGAGCACTGCCCTGGCCGAGGGCGCCCAAGACCCCAAGGGCTGGAGGGGGCTCCGGGTGCGAGAGCAGCCGGGGCGCCGGGTTCCCCAGGCGGGGACGCGGCCCTCCGTCCCTGGAGGCCACACTTGACCTGCGGCTGCGGAACTCGCTCCCTAACAGCTCAGCGTCAGCCCGAATCCGCCTCACCATATGGCGGAGGGCGACACCAGAGGGCGACAGTCCCCGGCTGCGGACTCACCACCCTCGCTTCCCCCAGCGGAACGCCCGGCCTGGCGGGCTCCGGCGGATGCCCTCCAACCGCCCTGAAGCCCCTCTGACGAGGAAAAAGGCGGTAGGGGGCTGTTTCAGGCGAGTCCCCTCTCCTGGCCTCAGCCACAGTCGCTGAGAGCCCCACAACCTCCACGTAACGTCTGTGCCCACGACACGCCCTATTTGGTTTTTGGCTGTGCGGGAAAGCTATGGGATCTTAGTTCCCTGACCAGGGATCGAACCCCAGCCTTTTGTGCTGAAAGCGCTAGAGTCTTAACCACTGGACCACCGGGAAAGTTCCGGCACCCTCTATTCTGATCTCTGAATCCACCCAGGCCTCCTCCAAAGTCTCTAAGACTACCGGGCCTCAGCAACAACATCCGTGTCCACCGCAGCCTCCACCATCAGGACCACAACATCTGAGAGCACCATGGCCTCCGCCCCCAATCCTGAGAGGAGGACAGCTGCTTACACAGCCTCTGATACCGCAGCTGCTAAGTCGCTTCAGTCGTGTCCGACTCTGTGTGACCCCAGAGACGGCCTCCCACCAGGCTCCCCCGTCCCTGGCATTCTCCAGGCAAGAACACTGGAGTGGGTTGCCATTTCCTTCTCCAATGCATGAAAGTGAAAAGTGAAAGCGAAGTCGCTCAGTTGTGTCTGACTCCTAGCGACCCCATGGACTGCAGCCTACCAGGTTCCTCTGTCCATGGGATTTTCCAGGCAAGAGTACTGGAGTGGGGTGATACCGCAGCAGTCTCCACTAAAACCTCTGCCCCCGCCACAGCTACCACAGTGCCCACTGAGACCACCACAGCTTCCATGGTGGCATCTGTGCCCATCACAGTCTCCACCAATGAAACCACCACAGGCTTTGAGACCACCCACCATGGCTTCTACCATAGCCTCAGGAACCCCTGTGGAGTCTGTGCCCACCCAGGCCTCTGAAACTACTGTGGCCATCTCAAAATACTGAGTATTGGTATTAGTCCAGGGGATGTGAAGGATACTTCACAAGTCAAATCTTGCTTGTTATTTGTCTTTCCAAATAAAGTGCTGGAACACAGCCATGCCTATTTGTTTACATTTATAGCTGCTTTCCAGCTACTTTGCATAATTGTGACAGAGACTGTGACCAAATGGCTTAAAAATCTACCATCTAGCTCTTTACAGGAAGAGTTTGCCAACCTTGCTCTAGTCCAAGACCAAAACTAGTTTTTTTTTCATACTCCGGCACTTGCTGTTAAAAAAACCCATCTCTGCACTTGCCATCAACACTCATAATGGAACTGATTCTACCCACTTTGTTCCGACACCTTCTGCTATTCCAGTGACTGAGACTGTTCTATCAGCATAGCCACTTCCCATCTAAACACAACATTGCTGTGGACACCACCATCTCTAATGCCTCTTCTATATCAGGTCCTCCCCCCTTGTCTGAGTCCCCTCTCCTCCTGCCCCGGCCCCTGGGGTCACCATCTTCTTCATGTGGATCAGGTTCTTCCACATCTATTTGGAGCACACTCAGCTCGACTTTGTTGATCACCATGAATGTGTTCAATTTATATCACCTCTGCTCCAAGTCATGACCATTGCCTCATCCATGGGTAAATCTTATTCTGTCATCTCTTCCTCCAGCACTATCCTTATACCCAGTGACTAGATCACAAGAGTATCAGACCCTGTTCCTGCACACCCTCTTCTCTGTGGGTGGCCACTTCCATAATTGAATAGATCTCCCACTTCTCCATCAGCCATGGTCACATTTCCTCAATCTTCTGCCTCCACCATCCGCAGTACCATCCATGCATGTATTCTACCTCCTCTTCTGAAAGACACTCGTCTCCATTCTGGGGACTGTGGCCTCGGGAGAATCACTTTCTACTGTCTCTCTTCCCACCGCAACACCTCCCCTCAAACCAGCACCACAGTTGTGTTAGAGTCAACCCGTCTGCTCTAAGAACACCTGCCTCTCCATTAATTTTCTCCACTACAAGTCCATCATGTTGGGTAATCTATTTCCCAGGCACTAGGATCCCTGCAACAAAACCCAGATACCCCCATTTCTGTCACCCCCGCTCCTGGAGTAAACTCCACATCTCCTGCTACCAGCAATACCATCCCTGGGATAGCCCTGATGCCCCATATACCTCTGGCCTGGGCACATCCATTATTGGAGCATCATCCACCACCACAGTGCCAGGTACTAGGACCACCAGGACAGGATGTCCCCACGAGCCAACCAGCAGTCCTGGAATCAGCACCATCTCCCATGAAACAAGCCCTGTCAGCATGGGCACAAACATAAGTTAGTGTGAACCACACACCAACCCATGTGCTTCAACCGAGTGGATATTTGCAGCCTGAGGCATCACCCTCATTTCTCTGGCTGCAGCTGTGGCTGAGTTGGACTAACGCAGGACTGAGTTTTGTCTGGTGAATTACTGTGCACGGAGATGGGGGGACCCACCTAGAAGATGGATCATGAATGGGAACAGAATAATAGAAATGGGACCAGTAAGACATTCAGAACGAGAAAGCAATGTGTGGCAACTCACGCATGCTAGCCTCATCAACACGAGATCAGCGGGAGCAAACTTGTCTCACTAAGTCAGATTTATTGGCTTGTTGTACCAAAAGAGACTGTACACTAGAGGGACTAAGGAGCTTCTTATCAACTAAGGAAGAGGCATTGTAATGTTGAGGAAAGCGTGGAGTTTGGGTGCAAGTTAAATGAAGCAGTTTTAATAAGCTTAGAACAAAGCAGGACTGTGTGTACAAGGATCCACAGCGACGGGAGACTGTGAAGTAGACCTGGTTTCCTTGGAAACTGCATAATTACAAGAGACCTGGAATGTTATTCAGAAAGTCTCATCTCCCCCAGGGTAGGAATTCCAGGCTGCTTCTCTATGGCAGAGTGACTTAGATTCTCCAGATAAGAATGGGCTATTTCCTTCTTACTGATTCAAATGGCAAATTTTCAATAGTCTATGATTTCACAGAACTAAATTTTTCATTGACAAAATCATTGAAAGTGAGTAAGTCACTCAAAGAAGGGGGCTGTTTTGATGCTTCTCAGCTGCAGTGTGTCCTTGGGAAAAATACTTTCAGTGATTTTTGCATCTGGTTTGATCTACATTGTTATCCCAGCCTGGTGAACTATAAGATAGACTGTTACCTTCTCCGTCAGAGTTTTACTTTCTCACATGACATAATACAAAGGCCACAAGAGGGAGCAAAACAGAAAATATAAATGATAGATTATACAGCAAGAAGTAGAAAAAAAGAAAACAAAGATGAAGTGGCGGCCCAAGAGAAAGGTAAATGCATGGGTCTATGTGGTGTGAACAGAGGCGAGGATAAAGGAAAGCATATCTTTTTTAAAAAAAATAGCTGGAACTAAAACTGAGTGTTAATTTTAATTCTGGAATTCCTAAAAAACAAAGCAAAAAGACAACTACACTGTAATGTATTCCTTCTGCCAAACTAAAGACACAAGAGATTTCCTGAGAAGCAAACTGCATTTCCAGAAAAAAGGCACTCTCAAAGAAATCAAGAAATTTATCACATGAATCCTGTAATGAGACAGCAGACTCATAATAGAGTCCGTCTTCCACTATGATTTTGTAAAAGATCCAAAGCACATATAAAAAGGGGCATTTCTTAAATTGATCTTATCTAAAATCCATCCCACTCAAGTTCTCCATTTCTCATTTCAGGAGCAGTATTTAAAATATTTACCAGCAGAATGGCACAAGCCTTGGTTTTGGTGCAGAGCCTGAGAAGAATCCTACTGTGTCGGGTTATTTCTTTCGTCTGACTGTGGCAAGTCCTGGGGTCCTGAGGGAAGGTCTTTGATTGGAGGGACTTTGCTCAGGGGGCTGTGTACAGTGGTTATTTATCAACTGGTAGAGAAGAATTTTAATATTTTAACAACTGATGTGACCTGACCTTTATGCATAGATCTGGGTGTAAGTCTAGAATGGAGTATGAAGCACTGTAAATTCAAAACATCTTCCCTACGTCCTGAATTCCAGTAATTTTAAGGTGATGTCTGGCTGTGATTTTCATTTTTGTACTCCCAGGTAGATCCTCAAGTGTGGCTGCCATTCATGTTGAACATGCCCATCTAAGAGTATGACTGTAAAGCTTTAAATAAAATAACATTTGGCAGTTAAAAAAAAAAAAAAGCTGGAACTATGCACTAAAAAAAGGATCTTTAGAAGGGATGAACATTTGGCCCCCAACAGATTTTTCACTATCATAGGTATCCCTACATGCTAATTCCCAGGATGAGAGTAAGGGGCTCTTTTCCCCTGTTTTTATTATTTTACCTAAGTGAAAAGAAATTCACTTTTGTAGGTGCCTCTTGTGTGTGTGTATGTTAGTCACTCAGTCATGTCTGACTCTTTGTGACCCCCAAGGACTGTAGCCCACCAGGCTCCTCTGTCCAGGGGATTTCCCAGACAAGAATGCTGGAGTGGGTTGCCATGCCCTCCTCCAGGGGATCTTCCTGACACAGGCTCCGAACGTGGGTCTCCTGCACTGCAAGGCAGATTCTTTACCATCTGAGCCACCAGGGGTACCTCTTAGCACACATCAAATAAGTTGGACACACTAAGGGAGGATAACAAGAAAATACCCTTAGCGAGGACAGAGCCCCAGAAACACCCGTTCTTGTATAGAGGAGGCTTCTGAGCTTTGAGAGCTGACCTATTTGGAGGCCTAAAGCCCCCTGCAGTTCTCTGGGGGTGGGAGAGGAGTGACAGCCACATGCCAGTGGCAGAAGGCGTTTCTGCATTCTATTCTCCATCCTAGTTTTAACCCTCTAATATATCTTTCTTGTTTAATTTTTTTTTAATGTATTTATACTGTCTGGGGACTTCCCTGGTGGTCCAGTGATTAAGAATCTACCTTCCAATGCAGGAGATGTGGGTTCAATCCCTGGTCGAGGAACTAAGATCCCACATGCCACAGGGCAACTATTATAAGCCCATGAGCCACAACTATAGAGAAGCCCGTACACCTCAACGAATACCCAGTGCAGACGAAAAATTTAAATATATATATATATATATATACTTTCCTTTTTTGGCAGTATGTATTCCTGAAGTAGACTTCAATGCATGTAGGATAAGCCAGAGTAAATACACAATAAATAAATGAAAAATCCACACACCAGCCACAAATGGCTGGCATAATTTATAATCAACATACTTGCATTTCTTATTTCAGATTCTCTGATCCCTCCCAGTGGGGAGAACAAAATGTGACTTACCAGCCATGAACAATCCTCTAATTGTTTCAGGTAAAGATGTAATAATAATAACTAGTACTTTATTAACTGTGTACTAGGTGTGAGGTCCTGGTCTAAAGTACAAAAAAGCATTGTTTCTCCTTAATTCTGCTTACTCTTATTATTCCATTTTACAGGCTAGACACTGCAGTCAGAGACTGAAGGCGCTTGTTGAAGATCACAGGGCGAGGTGGTGACAGAACTGGGGCTCTAACTCAAGTCTGCTTCACAGGAGAGTCTGTGCTCTTAGCCTCAGTGTTTAAAGCTGGTTCTCCAACTTTTAGTTCTTAATGGGCCTTCCTTTATCTTGAAAAATAATTGAAGTGTAACTTACAAGAAGTGCACAGATCTCAAGTGTACATCTTGATTATTTTAAAAATGTGTACGTACCCGAATAACCACCAACCCATTCAAAATAGTGAACATTCCTAGCATCTGAGTAGTTTCTGTGTCTACTCCCTGTCAATACCTGCCTGACCAACTAAGTATTATTCTGACTTCTAATTTATGAACTCTCATAAGTTTCTTGTTTTTACTTGCCCTCATCAACATGTGACTTTCTTGGCTGATAAACACAATGAAAGCCTCCCTGTTTCTGGGAGACTCTTGGCTGTGGATTTGCCAAGGTAGAGAGCAATGATCGTAGCATTCATATAGAGAATATGTAAGTGCAGTAATCACTGTTACTGTTTTCTCAGAGATGCTGAAAAAAAATAAATAAGAGGAAGAGAGATACACACCAAGAATGGATGAAAAGAGAAAATTTGTGATTTTTGGCAATCCAAGTTTTTTTTTTTTTTTTCCCTTGTCTTTTTTTATTTTATTTTATTATTTTTTTTTCAATTTTAATTTAAAAAAATTATACATGTGTTCCCCATACTGAACCCTCCTCCCTCCTCCCTCCCCATACCATCCCTCTGGGTCGTCCCAGTGCACCAGCCCCAAGCATCCAGTATCGTGCATTGAACCTGGACTGGCATCTCGTTTCATACATGACATTTCACATGTTTCAATGCCATTCTCCCAAATCTTCCCACCCTCTCCCTCTCCCACAGAGTCCATAAGCCTGTTCTATACATCAGTGTCTCTTCTGCTGTCTCGT